>NW_007248098.1:635049-681702 GCF_000164805.1 Carlito syrichta | reverse complement strand
GGCCTCGCCCTGGGAGCTGTAACTCTTCGCTTCCCTCGCGGTGGCGCGGAGCCTCCCGCCCCCCAGGGACGCCCCTCCACCTCCCGCGCGCGCGTTGGCTGGGGCGGGGGTGGGGGGGTGGGGGAGATTTGGGGGGGCGGGACGTTCTCCTCCCGGTCTCCGGCCCTGCGCGCCCCCGCCCCTCGCCTCTGATCTTTGTGCGGTGTGGCACTTCACCTGGTTACTGATTTCTACTTTTACGCTGGTGTTTTGGGTAGAAAAGTGGCCAAAGTTCGCTCCGCGTTCATTGATGTCCCTTTTAATCGACTCTAGCTTTTTCAAAGGCGGGACAATGGGCGGATTTCAGTGCAGAAAAAGAAGTGACTTTGTATTTTAAAAAAAGAAAAAAGAAAAACCCAAACTACCTTATATGTTTACCACAGATCGATTTCCAATGGTGCTTTCTCAAAAGTGGCCTCGGCACACTCTTAGGTAACAACTGATGACTTGTAGACGTACAATTTGCGACTGACTTTTTAGGGACTCTGGGCCTATCTTATTTTTACGATAAGAATTTGGTGCCTCTTGAACGCATTAAAAAATTTATTTGGGTCCGTGAAGACTGCCGATTTCACTGCTTCGGAAGCGTCTGCCTCAATGGCGGGGTGGGGTGAGGGGGGTCAGTGGAAGTTGGATGCAGCAACCTTCTTCAGCCGGTAACATCTACCGCAGCTCCGGGTGATCTAGAGATCACAAAAGGATCAGGTAGGGATACAGTGACCGAACTTTCTCGGGGCGGTTGCAATCACGACCTGCTGGCTGGCAGACGGGCATTTCTGGCCTGGTACAAAGAATCTCTGATTCGACCTTTTCTTTCTTAGAATGTGTGTGGTCCGTCTTGTCATGTAGCTACGACATAGCCCCGTGTTTGTCCACGTGAAAAGGAGCCCTGTCAGCGTCGAAACCAGAAATGAGGCCCCATTTTTCACTCTACCCAGTTCCCACTTTACTTTGGGTCACCAGAAAGCAGCAAGATGGTAGCAGCAAGGATACCTATTATCCATTTCTGTGTGGTTCTCACCTATTTGTTTTCAGGAACTTGAGGGAGAGGCTAGGTTTGTTTCTGTGAGCTCCTTTGTAGCTGTTCAAAGAAATGTGGCATAATCAATGCACTACCTTTTAGATGTCTTATATATTTAATGCACTTGTTTAAATTATGCAGCATTGGTGCCTAAAGGGCAGCCTATTCAACACTTAACAATATGAATAATAAATACATACATTCGGGTGAAGAAGGAAAAAAAAAAGCCATGTTTCTACAGACACATTTACCTCAGTAATTTTTATGTACCATTAGTAAGTTAGAAACCAAGTACACAACATTTAATATAGCTAATGTGATGCCATTTGGCTTTTTTTGCCCTGTAAATAATTGAAGAGAGAGGCAAACGGTAAGAGTCCGCTTTAGTAATTAGGGTTGGATCCCAGAAGCTTTAGGGCCCATTTTCTGCAAGTGTACTTCCTGCGTAAAGCATTTAATATTGATTTGTGTTGTGGTAAATGACATTCTCAAAACATATTTTGCTGTTTCTACAGTAAAACCTGAAATCCTATTACTCTGAATCCCTTTGTTTCTGGAGAAAAGTACAAATATTCACTTGACCTATATAACATGGTATTAAAGTTTGGTAATTAAATCCAAATTCCCTATTGTGAAAGTATCTTGATTATCTCAGAAAGGGGCATCTCCTAAAAATGACACGTGATTAGATGCAGATTTTTTTGGTAAGCGGAGTTTGGAATATAGCCTTTTTTCCCCTCTTACATATCTGTTGATACTGACATAGTAGTGTGAGTCATTAAAAAAATAGAGATTTTAAAAAAATTTTAGATAGTTCAAAAACAACGGTTACCTAATCTACCTAAAGAGTTAATGAACTAACTTAAGAATGTTGTCTACTGTCATGGTCCTTGCCTCTGTGTGTGTGTGTGTGTGTGTGTGTGTGTGTGTGTGTTTGTGTGTATGTTTTAACCTTCCTGAAATATGGGATAGAAAACGTCACTCTGTTTAAAGTACAGTTATGTGTTTGCTAGTCAGAGTTGTTTTGAAACTTGTTGGTAAGCTATATCAAAAAACTGAGGAATGGTCATTTAAAAAGTGGTATTTACCTTGTGATTAAGAGGTATGATTTTCTTTAATTAGGTTTTTTTTATCAGAAGGAATAGATGATCCCCATCAAATTGGAACTTGAAAATGCATTTTACTATCATACTTTCAAAAGTTAACATATGTCAAACCATTACCCTGTTAACGATCCATCAGGGTCTATTTTGGCAAATTTATTTTGTAATTTTTTGCCCATAAAAACACATTAATTACATTTTATTAACAGAAAAGTAACATCTATGGGGCTATACTAGAGCAAATGACCATACTGTTGGTATGCTTTGTGTTTTGACAGAAATAATCATTAGACCAAAAAAAAATTGTTAGAAAAAGTAATATGTCTGCACTACACATAAAGTAAATTTAAGGATACTATGGAAAGGTAAGGATGGGTGGAAATGAAGGAGACTGTAATTTTCACAAACCTTGGTGTAGAGTAACATAAATTTCATATAACCTGATTTCACACACTGTTGGATACTTTTTTTGTATTTCTTGGTCAGGATGGTCTTATCACAGCAGGCTGTCTTTATCACCTGACACAGTCATTCTAATATGTGGTTTGATGTAGCTTCGTAAACATAAGCATATACTGTCCTAAAGGATTTTCTGAGTTTTAAAATGACTTATACTATATTATATTAAATTTACTATCTATTTTTTAGCTGCACAGGAAAAAATGTTGGCAATCTAACATTTTAACTTAAAGATCTGTATGCACACATTTTCAAGCAATGGCTGAATCAATTTTCACTATTGTAAAGGCAACCCTTGAATCATGGACTGTTTATTTTAGAGATGCTACAACATACATTACTGCCAATGCATTTATGTAAATATTTATGGGGATTGAAATACTCAATTTCTCTTGAAGAAAGAGGAGTACAAAATTTTCTTTACATGGTTAGTTAGCTAGATATTTTGTACCAACTAAAAGCATTTGGCACATTTGTAATCTTTATTCACACAATTCTAAAAATATATTTCTATAAAATATTTAGAAAGCTTGATTTTTTAAAGTTTTTGTGTATAAAGCAGTATTATTTTGTATACTAAAGAAATATCTATACTAAAGAAATGCTTGTTTCTAAAACAAAACATTATTTTGTTTTGAAGCCATTTTTGCAAGTGTATGGCAAAAAATATCTGAACTTAGCTTCAAAATCTGAAAAATAATGAGTGATATAATATGTGATTTCATTAATAAAGACTACTAGAACAAAGCTGTTTTTTCTGAATTGAACTTTTGCATGCCTTGACATTTTGTTGAATTCCTTAACTCCTACTTAGTTGTAGCCAAATGAATATTGTATCAAACAATGTTTCTACAGCAATTAGGAGTCATTTGATTCATAAAATTACTGAGTATAATTGAAGAGATTGGAAGGCATAATATTAAGACATGGGGTGCTTTGTGCCTTAGGAGGTAACCACATTTATGAGGTAAATAAAGTTTGCTTTCATATATCAATTTAGTAGTGCAATATTTTACACTGATTAATAAACCTCATACTTTAGGTGAGCGAGGGTATTGTGACTGTCTAGAAGTGGTATGGGAAGACTGAAAGTCATGAAAATGTTAAAATGAAGATGTGTTGTAATGCGACATTGTAACATTCTTCTCTTCCAATAGCTGTTTCTTTTGAGTTTCCCACACTACTATTATCTTAGAAGGGGACAGGAAAAAATAAAGGAAGAGAGTTAGGAAGGTATTCAACTACCTAGTATCAGCATAACTAGATAGATCTTACATCTTTGACAATCTTGGCTTTGAATTTAAATTCAAATGTGGGCAATTTCCATGTAATATACTTTCAAGAAAAAAAATTTGAAACTTTACTGATACATTACTCTTTGTATTTTGTTTAATAATTTATTGAAACTTTAAAATGACCTCAGTTTACTTAATAAGTGCTGATTTTTTTTAAAATTCAGAGACAGAAGCAAGAGAATATTGAAATGTTAAGTTACCGATCTCTTAGCTAAAGACAACAGGATCTTTTTTTCCTTTTCTTTTTACTAAGAAGGAGTTGCTAGAAAAGAAAACAGTTAATTTTTTAAAAATATCTGCTTAAGAGATAAAAATCATGTTTGAAAGATCTAGAATGGAAGGATAAGTACTCAGTAAAAATGGTGTGTACACTTAAAAATCATTCTTTTTAGAAATGAGGACTTTCTTGTTTGTTTTTTATTGGATTCTCAGTTAACTAAAGTTTATTTTCTCCAAGCGTAGTCTGGCAACCCCACTATAAGCCTCTCTTCAAAGGATTTCAATACCTCTCTAGTTTCTTGCTTGATTCCTGGAATAGTAGGTGCTAAATAAATGCTTGTTTATGAACTATTATTATTTAGAAAAAAATGCATGCAAAAAGTTTTAGGCCAGAAAATCATGTAGACCCACATCTACAAATAGAATCATCTAGACTAGTTTCCTAATGAAATTTTAATCTAGTTTGATTTGTTTTATTTTGTTCCTGTAATGAAAACTTTGAAATGTTTATGAATTGATTAAGATCCATGGGTTCAATCACTTATCAGTAGGTCAGTGCCTAATTTATGGAATCAAAAGTGCCTTTTGTGCAGTCTGTATTAGCAAATATGGACGTACCAGAGAAGATCTCATAGTATCATACTGAGGGGAAGAATGTTACAAACCATAAATCAGTGACTCAGCCTGATTGTGCCCCTATCACCAGTGCCCTCCTCAAAACAACCCAAACTTTTTCCTACTTAACTTTCAAGAAAATCCCTTTTTCAGTGGATTTCAGACTTGATAAAACATTTATTCATTTACTGGATAATAACTGAACTATAACCTAGGACTGAGTGCTGAAAATTATAGCTCTCTCTTAGTATTGACTGTTGGCTAGCCCTAAATATGACATCTGGCCATCTAGCTTTTAAATTGAGAGAATACAGTTTTAACTTATTTATTGGGAAATTATGGAAATCAGTAGGAATATATCAAGTTGCTCTTAGGTTGGAATATTTTGTTCAATGTAAAATAGCTTATTTTAAAGAAATGTCATGATGCCTGTTGTTTAAATGCAACACCATAATATTTGATAAACCAAATATTCAGGGATTTTACATAGAATGAATTTAAATGTTCTGGTGTCTCTGCCGTTTTATTTTAATGAGTAAATAGTAAAACCTGATGGAATTTGGCTTGCCTCATGAGAGGCAACACTTGGATGATACAGAGTTCTCTACCACTGGGAGTTTAGTCAGGTGATACACAGCAAAATGTTTTCTTAGAATGGTGTGTGTTGAACACATGTACAGATGGGAGCACACACACAAATTTGATAACATAAACTAAACATTTCTTAATCTGACAGATATGACAGGCATAGAAAAGTGAAGAGGGGACAGTGATAGCTAAGCCAACAATAAACTGAACATATATCTCCCATAATCTAATTCCTTACTTTTGCTTAATGCATCTAGTCTCCTTAATGTAATTATATGAGTACTTTAATTTTTCATACAAGCACTGGAAAATAAGTGTGTCAAAATGATGAGAGAAAAACAAAAAGCTACGAGCAAACTTCAACATCTAAACCTCCTAGGGGAGAAAAAAATATAAAACCGAGCATTGTTGTTTTCCCTGCATTATCTTTTAGCTAATTCTTAAATGGATGTATTTGTCATTTTAGGAGATGGAGAATAAATAGGTAGTCTTCTGGATGTCAAATATGAAAGCCTAGGTTCTAAAAGAGAGACCGGATGTTAATATGAACAGTTAACTTGCATATAAATTTGGTACTGCAGACATGCAAAATCAGTGTTGGTGGTGGTTTCTTGCATTGGCTGTTACATCCATATTCTGGAAGTAAGTAAAGTTTAAGTTGGTGGTTTGCTGGAAAATTGCTGAGGCTCATCAAGGGTTAAAACACTAGCCAGTCAGTTGTATTTACTGAATGACCCCAGTGCATTATTCTCTGCACTTGACACTGGGAACGTTTAGTGAGTGAATATCTGATCTCTGCTCTCCAGCACCTCACAAGCTACCAGGGAAGACAGAATAGATACAATATAAGAAATAAGCGCAGAATATTTATAAAATAGTATACCCACGAAGGCAGCATACCAGCTAAGGGTATGAGTGACAGAGAAAGTACTAAGAAATATGTGGGATTAGAAACTTTGCTATGAATTTTGCAAGAAAAAGTAAAATGTTAATACAAGCTGCAATAAACTTGGGAATTTTTTAAAAAGAAACTGGACTTTAAACGGATGAATTATAATTTTTTGAATTGGTAATCAAAATCAGCATTGTTTTATATTTTTTCTACTTTATAATCCTTTTAAGCATACTTAGAATTTTTAAAGAATAACTTATCTCTATGTTAATTCTGCCCCTTCAAAGTTTCATATTCAATTAATTTGTTTCACATTATTACTTTTCCAGTTTTATGTTTACAAATGTGCTGTTTAGGCAACCTGTTATTAGAGATGTGTCAGGCTGATAATGTAGTCAGTCCTTAAATGATATAATGGTTATACAGAAATGCTACATTTATTGTTTTGAGCCATTTGAGAAGAGATGTTTATTTCTCTTAACTCATTATCCTTGCTTACGGCAAAGGGAAAGAAATAAGTTTGGGGTTTTGTATTGCTGCTAATTAGATCATTGCTTGCCTGCAATCTACACACTGATAAGGTGTCTAATGTGAGCTGGCATTTCTTCAGAAAATAAGATTTTAAAAAATTGTTTCTGATCTTTCATGGATATCTTCTTATCTGGTCATGATCTGGCTTTAGTTCTTCAAAGAGAAACTGTTATTCACCTCTACTAATGGAACCCAGGGCTTCAGGAGTCATGTTGTCATCTACTCGGCCTCAGTGTGGCCCAGGTATCAGTCCCCCTGGCTACCTGTCCAACAACATGTGCTGTGCAGTTGGGCTGCTGGGTTCTAGAAAAACAGTGATTTCAGGGAAAGGTTTTGTGCAACAAAATTAGATCATTTCATCGATGTCATAAACAGTTTTTACTGGTCTTAAAGGAAAAATCTTCCCAGTTCTGCAATTGTGGGCCCATTTCATACCATTCTAGTTGTGTTTTTCTATGAATTAAAAAATTGAATACTTGGGGTGGCAGAATTGGATGGATACGTCATGGAATACTGTGCTCTTAACTTGAGTTTCTTAGGAGAGAAAATCAAGTTGCCAAAAATGAATTTTATATTAGGAGATTATATTATCGTCAAATAACAGTATGCTATTTCCCATGTTAAATGCTTTTTTTTTCTTTTTGAGTCAGAGTCTCACTCTGTCACCTAGGCTGGAATGCAGTGGCCTGATCACGGCTCACCATGGCCTTGACCTCCTGGGCTCAGGAGATCCTTCCACCTCAGTATTCCAAGTAGCTGGGACTACAGGCATATGCCATTATGCCCCAAGCCTGGTTAATTTTTTAATTTTTTTGGAGAGACAAGGTCTTACTATGTTGCTTAGGCTGGTCTTGAACTCCTGGGCTCAAGTAGTCCTCTCACCTCTGCTTCTGTAAATACTGGGGTTGCAAGCATGAGCCACTGTACCTGGTCTTAAATACTTTTCTCAACATGCCGTTTTTGAGCTGCACTTGGGAGTATATTTGAATTGGAGAACCTCTAAACCCTTCCTTACCTGCAGAATTAAAATGAAATATGTTCATAGTTTATAAAGTCTCAGATAAAATATTTAGTCACTAGGAAACATAAATTTTATTAGAAATTTGTAATACCGTCAACTTTTCCTTTGTCTTCTCAACAACAATTTGAATTCATAACCAAATAGGCTTTTGACAAATGCAGACATTTATAAAAATAAAAATTTGCCAGAAAAAATTATTTTCAAGTCATTAACTGAAATACTCCCACGACTCTTTCTGTTTCCTACAAAGCACAGTTCTGGTTAATTTCACTGTTTCTAAAATGCATGCCAAAAAAATGGTGCCTAATCTCAGTCTCTTCTTAGGTTTCATTCCACATGATCACTTGCATACTTTTATTTCAAAAAAAAATAAACAACACAGAGAGACTTGGCTACCAGAGAATTGGCTACTAGATAATATATGTATTTTTTTATGCTCAGTGTGATTTGCTCAACAATTGAGTATACCTTAACTTATTAGTGATGTGTATTTCCAACAAGTTGTATTCCATTGTGCTTGCCTGTTGGATATTTAGAACATGAAACTCATTCCATATATAAATTGTTATACTTAATGATAAGGTCCCTAGCCAACCCATAAGGGTCTGTAAAAGTAACCCACTTTATAATTCACATGTAGTTCTCTAATAACTACCATAGAACCAAATCACCAGATGATGTTTCTTGAAGAGGGAGATGAGTATTCAGACTTGGAATTCCAGGAACCCATCTTTACCTTCTTTGGGGGAGACCTACAATAGGGCTTTGAGCTTTTAGGACTGGGGCAAGGAGTTTTAAGAAGATGGGAAGCCGGGTCTGTTAAGTTAGATGAATTAGGGAGTTGTTGGCACTGGAGCTTCCTTCTGGGGTCAGGCTCTGGGGACTCTCTTCAGTTCTAGACTAGCTCCCTACTCACCTGTTTTTTTTGTGTTAGCCTCAGAGTAACCTCTTGCCCACCCCCACCCCCATCCAAAAAACAAAAACAAAAACTTTTTAAAACAACCTTAATGTGGCTAATGGTGCTTTTCATTCTGAGCTAAATTACCACAGTCTCAGTTTTTTCCTTGCAAAGTAAAAATTCAGTTGCTTCCTGTAGAAGTGGTAGACATTCCAGTTCTATCACTTCTCCTATTTTTCCCTTTTCATAGTCCATTGATGGTTCATAACTCTTAGCGGAACCCTAAATCTTCTTGAGAATCCGATGAAGGTACATATTTCTATTATCCTCAAGTCTGCCTGTGGTGCACAAGTTAAGAACCCTGCCCTGAAAGAAAGACAAAGAATGAGCCAATCTGTGCTTAAGAGGATGAGTCAGACCAGAGATCCCTTAGTATTTTTGTTTCTGGGTTGTGGCTCAACAGACTCTGGGATGAAGAGCTGGCCACGAGCCAAGGGCCTGCAGAGTGGAAATGGGTGAGGTGAAGTTCGTGGCCTTATCCAGCAAGGGCTTGGACAATCCCAGAGTGTGCTTCCTTTTGTTCTTCTCCCCTACTCCAGCTCCTAGCTTTTAGAGTTGAGCCATTCTGGACTTACTTCTGACCACTAACAGGTGTGTGTGCTTGTGGTAGATCCATCAGGGTGACTATCACATATGGTACTCCCCCTTGATCTGCCCAAATCAGGAACCAAGTGCATCTGACTTAATCTGGCTAAGAAATCGTTACTATCTCTTAATGCTTTAGATTATGACTAAGTATTTGTTAACTACAATTGCCCCTTTGAATCAGATTTTCTATTCTGAGTCCTTATCCAATTTTATATGGAAATTTTAAGTAAAATTTTATTTGGTAATGTATAAGTATGTTATAGAAGTACAGACATGATGCAATACTTTGAACAAGAATACATAATTAGCATAACAGAAGAGATTTTGGTGGTAAATGTGTACTCCTAATGAGATTGAAATTTCAGTGACATAGTAAAATGGTAAACATTTTTTTCTTAACCCACACTAAAATTTAACATCACGTAAAACCATTTTTTCTATCTTTTGAATATTTCATTAACCTATTCTTTATCTGAAAAATAACTAATCACAAAGGGTTTTTTTTTTAAATTTGCAAAAGACTGAAAAACAGTATGTATCTTATTTGGTAATAGTTTCTTAGATTTTAATTTTAGTAGAGAAATCTTAAACATTGTTGCTTTTTTTAAGGAGTAGATTATTTTTAACATATAAATATGATTTAAAATGACAGTGGGTGATATCTGGTGTTCTTTTCTACCCCTCTGTCACAGAATTCAAATTCATGTTTCAGCAGTACAGGATGTTCTTCAGTGCACATCCTTTGAGCCTTCAAAATTTGATTTGACTGTGTGGTCTGACGATAGCATGTTGAGATAAGTACATTGTGATAGTAATCTGTGTGTCTGAGCCCTAATGAACATCTGCTTTCTAGGGCGCCACAACAGCACCTTTCTTTGTTTCCTCTTCCTTTGCCTCTTTGATTTGAATCTTGTTACATCCTGCAGTGGGGTCGGTTTTTGTTTGTTTTTCAGTATGCAAATACTCCAGACTCCTCCTTTTTTTTGGGGGGGGAGGGGAAGTCAGATATTTTAAATATGCTTGAATGTACTGGGAACTTAAAAGGAGTCTGTAGGAAGCACACAGCTATAGAAATCATCTAGTTAAGATCACATAGATGGAACTACCTGACCAGTTTAATTAAGTTCAGTAAACACTAAGCAGGCATGGTAGTAGGCTCTGGAAGGTGCAAATGTGTAATTAAGACATAGTTTGCGTCATCTTGGATCATAGTAGAAATCTTATTTGTTTATTTAAATTGTGTATTGAGGTAGACAGTACATATAGCATAGTACACAAATCTTAAATATATCAGTTGGCACACTCATGTAACAACCACTCAGGTGATGACGTAACATTTCCAGTATCCTCATTTGTACCTACCAAAGGTGACTACTAGTTTGACTTTTGTCTTTTTAGATTGGTTTTGCCTATTCTTACATTGCTTCATAAAGATGAAATCATGTTTCCTTTTATATTTGACCTCTTTAGCTCATTATTTTAGTTAGTTTCATTGATGTTGTTACATGTGCAGCTGTTGGTTCTCTTTTTAATGCTATGTAATATTCCATCACAGAATATATGATGATGAGTTTAAGATAAAACAAATTATTTTGAATCATTAAATTATGGCTATATCATTATCATCAACATGCCTTCTACTCTTTAGTATCCTATTATTTATTAATGGGCATTTGGATTATTTCAATTTTGAGCTACTATGAATAAAATTGCTGAAATTATTTTGTTCATATAATATCTTCAGCATATGAACTTACTCCTAAGAGAGGCATTTATAGGTCATAGGATGTGTATATGACCAACTTTTGTGGTTATTGCCAGTTTTCTACTCCTGCCAGCAAAGCATGATAAATCTAATTGCTGTATATCCTCACTAAAACTTGAGATTGTCAGTCTTTTAGTGTTAGCCCTTTTGGTGAGTGGTATCACACTGTGGTTTTAATTTGCACTTTCCTAATGATTAATGATGTTGAACACTTTTTAATATATTTATTGGTCTATTAGAGATCTTCTTTTGAGAAGTCTCTTTTAAGTTTCTTGATCACTTAAAAAAAACTTATTAGGATATAATTTATGTACTATACAACTCAATTTTTTGCTTGTTTTTAAAATTGGCTTGTCTTTTTTTATTGGTTTGTAGATTTTAAAATGTACTCTGGATACAGTACTTCATCAGGCATATCTTCTCCTAATTTTCAATTTTCCCTTTCACTGTCTGATTGATATCTTTTAATGAATAGAAATTCTTAATTGTAATGAAATGAAATTTATCAGTCTTTTATGATTACTACTTTTTGCTTCTGCTCACGAAATCTTTGCCTACATTGAAATCATAAAGATATTTTACTGCGGGAAACTACAGAGTGGGGGCAGGGAGTTGGGATTAATGGTAGTCAATATCTGTCTGGGGAAGGGGGCACACCTCATCAACAAGGGTACCTGCACAGTGAATATTTGTATATAACCCTTAACTGTACCCTACGATTTTAAAATAAATTTTTTTTAAAAGATATTTTTCTACATTTTCCACTAGAAGCTGTATTTTATCTTTTGCATTTAGGTCTGTACTCTATTTCCAGTTAATTTTTTGTTTGGTGTGGATAGGGTCAAGATTTGTTATTGTTGGGTATTTTCACATATAGGTAATTAGCTGATTCAGTACCATTTATTGAAAAAAACATTTTCCTTCTTTGAATTTCATTGTTGCCTTTGTTGTAAATCAGGTAACTAAATTTCTGTGGTTCTTTTTCTGGACTATTATTTTGTTCCATATGTATCTCGTGTCTATACTACCCTGTCTTAATTACTGTAGCATTATAGCAAGTGTCTTTTCTTCAAAATGGTCTTAACTATCCTGGGTTCTTTGCATTTCCTTATACATTTTAGTATTAGCTTGTCAATTTTCATAAAAAGAAATCAGCTAGAATTTTTATTAGATGATATTAAATCTATACATCAATTCTGGGAAAATTGATAGCACTGATGAGTCTTCCAAACTGTAAGTATGGTATACAGTATCTCTTATTTATGAACCTACCACTTTAAAGTAATTAATAATAAACCACAATGCAAAGTTACTATTGCTTTAAATACTTGTTTCTTAAATACATCCAATGATTTCTTCAAGATCTATATTATGATTGTTGGTAAAGATTCTGTGAAGAAAATAATTCTTTTGAAGAGAGTGAGAAAGATTATTTATTATCAGAGATCAAAATTAGTTCTGAAAAGTGACTTGCCACTGAAACTTACCCTTTAACAGATGATATTCTTTTTTATTTTTCTTGAATGCTTCTCAAAATGTAACTGTGTTTCTCTTTATACTCTTTGTTCTCTTTTTGAGACTTTGTTTATTTGATGTTGTTGTGACACCCCATCACCCTGTCACATATTTATAAACATAATAATAAATTGAAAATTAGTTTTGTTTGGAGGATTTTCTGACATCTCTTATGATTTTTTAATATGCCCCTGATATTGTGAAAGCAAAAATTGGGAATTGCTGCTTAGATACTAACTTCTAAGCAACAGAACATGCTGCTCTATGGGCTTCAGTTCCTTCAAATCTTTTCTTAGATGTGCCAAAAATCTTATATATATATATTTTTTTTCATGCCTTATATTGAAGGTTTTAAGCTTTGATTATTGTCATATTCAGCCAGCCAAAAACAACTACATAGAACCTTCAAAGCTTATTAGTTCTGGCTAGGTTAGCCTAGGTTGAGTAGGAGGTTGAATAGATGACTTCTGAAGTTTCTTTCAACTCTAAATTTTATGATTCTGGGAATTTATAACATCCAAGAATCACAGAATGTTAGAATTGGAAGGAACTTTAAGATCATCTAGTCTAAGCCCTCATTTTACAGATGAGGCAGGCTACCTAGAGTGAAGAGATAGAAGTAGAGCTCTAGGGAAGCAGAGAGAGGGGAGAGTGGCAGAGGGGCCGGCATGGGAGGGAGGGTTGGGACCTAACCTCATATGACCGGTCAATGCCATGGCCCACAGAGGAAGAAGGGAAACGGGAGAAGGAAGACCACACAGGAGCTTCAGCAGTGAGTCCAGAAAACTGATCACAGAGGTTGAATGGAGTGTGAGTGGGGCTGTTGCACAAGCTCATGTTTGAGCAGGAATCAGTGGTGGTCACTGTCTGAGGTCATTGACAGTCAGGGCTTGCCAGGCTTCTGCGCTTTCCAAAACTAGCATGGCCACTTCTCTTGGTTTGGCAGAACAGCCTCCAGAACTGATTCTTCTTTGCTTTCATGTTTCTAACCTGTTGCACATTAGTTCAGTTGCCCATAGCTGGGCCCTGCTCATTCTCCATGGCTCCTGGCCTATTCATGGCCTTGTTCTGTTTCTGGGTTCTTCTTGTACCACATTCCTAAGGGTTTTTGTTTTCATGGCTATGGGACCAAAACCTTTTCGCTTTTTCAGTGTGTCTAGAGTTTTCCTACACTGGCAAGATAGACTCCATACTCCTGCATTCTTGCTGAACGTTCTCTAGCCTGACATCACTACCTGCTATAACCTGTGTGGGGCCCAGTGAGGCCCTGATTAAATACCACCTCTATCTGTTGAAGCCAAATCTCTTGTTCACCAGTCTGTTGGGAAACACGTTTTTCCTGATGCCAAGCACCCCATACTAGTCTCTTTTTCCTGAGATAGCTAAACATAGTTGGCAGGTGGGCATCCTTTGGCACTCATACAATTAGGCTTCAGAAGCTCTGTTTTAGTCAATTATGTGGATAACCTCGGAAAAACAAAATGCACAGTAGGTGGCATCAACAAGCCCATTGCGCCATTTGAGCACAGCTTTTCCCTCGTGCTGTTTGGATCATATACTCATTAAGTCTACCAGCTGAAAATGTCATGACTGGCTGTGTGCCATGCATTAGGGAAATCAAATACAGGTGAAATTGGGATAGATTAAGCAAATGATTTTTCCGCAGTTTACAAAAAGATTCACCAGTGACAATGTCTCCTTAGTTCATTTACATATTCCAGAGATTATTTCAGGTCACTAACTCTTTGACAGAAAGTGTAATTTAAAGTTAAGCTATCAGGAACCATGGCATATTAAAGATTAATTAGATATTAAGAGAAATGGGTTGTGAAATTTCTTATGTCTGTCGGAAAGGATGAGTTTTATTTTATAATATTTGATTTACACCTAGTTTCTTAGGATTGCATGATCGGGTAAAAGCAAGGTGCAACTGTAGTTAACTTTGTTTTTGTTTTATGTTTATTTCTCACTGTTTCAAGAGTCTTTTGCTCTGGTTTAAATCTTTCCCTCCTATAGGTGTGTGTGTTCATAACAGGTGAATTCTTGAAGCTGTGGAATACATGGAAGGACAGGACTGTGGATGACTTAAAATCATGTTATCTGTAAGAAAACCATGTTGTGTGAGGTGGTATGTTTAAACAAGGGGCAGAGACATGCCTTGTAGTTTTAAGGTGCCTTTCTTTACAGAGCAATTAACTGCTAGGGCTAGAAGATTCTTTTTGTTGGGATCGAGGGAATCTTAAATAACATGTTGAGCCAAACATTCTGCTGTTAGTAATATCTGTGTGTAAATACATTGTTTCCAATCTCTCCCAAAGCACAGCAGTACCCTTATACTTAGAGTTCCTTTACTTTAATTTTCAACCATGAAAGGTGGGCATGCTGGCCACCTTAGAAGTCATGTGCATTATTTGTCTAAGTTAACAATGTACATATTCAATCAGAGAGATTTAAAATCTAAAAGGGACTGGATGCAGTGATTCATGCCTATAATCCCAGTACTTTGGGAGGCTGAGGCAGGAGAATCTCTTGAGGAATTTGAGACCAGCTGAGGCAACATAGCAAGACCCATGCTACAAAAAATAAAATCAAAAATAAAATTATCCAGGAATACTGGCATGCATCTGTTGTCCTAGCTCCTTGGGAGGCTGAGCTGGGAGGGTCGCTTGAGCCCAGGAGTTTGAGGCTATAGTGAACTGTGATCATGCCACTGCACTCTAGCCTGGACAACAGAGTAAGACTGTCTCTAAGGAGAAAAGAAAGTCTAAAAGGAAAGTGAGGGTTCAAATAAGCAAATGAAGAATTATTATACTGAGAAATGCAAGGAATCTCCTTTCTGATACAGGTTTACTTCCTGAAATTAAAGCTTCCGGTTTGAGTACCTTTCATCTAACTTTCTCAGCCTATTATGAAGCTTTTGAGCACAGTTTAGCTACACTTAATTTTTTTTCTTTTATTTGTTTATTTTTAAATTTTAGAGTTGTGGGACAAATTTGCTACCTAAGCATATTTTGTGAAAGCGAGGTTTGGAGTTCTAGCGAGCTCTCTTGCCCCCTTAGAGGACTTGGTACCCAATGGGTGCTTGTGTGTCCTCCCTCATTTCTTTAGCAGTGCCCAGCATCTGTTGATCCCGCCCTTGTGTCCTTGTGCCTAAGGTTTAGTGCCCACTTACGAGTGACAACATGCAGTATTCAGTTTTTTGTTTCTGTGATAGTTCACTTAAAATGATGGCCTCCAGCTGCATCTGTGTTTTTAAATTTAAAAATATGTATATTTAGGAGGTACAAGTGCAGATGTCTACATGCATACATTGCATAGTTGTAAAGTCTGGGCTTTTAGTGTACCCATCACCCGAAAAGTGAACATTGTACCCAATAGGTAATTTTTGTAGTCACCAGTGAACTCTGTATGTCCGTGTGTACCCGTTGTTTAGCTCACTTACAAGTGAGAACATGCAATATTTAATTTTCTGTTTCTGAGTTATTTCACTTAGAATAATGGTCTCTACTTCCATTCATGTTGGTACAAAAGACATGATTTCATTCTTTTTGATAACTGGGTAGTATTCCATGGTGTGTTTATATGTCTATATCTATACCTGTATCTCTATAATCTCACATTTTCCTTATTCAGTCCTCCATCGATGGACACTTAGCTCGATTCCATGTCTTTGCTGTTTTGCTACAGTGAACATACTAGTGCAAGTATCTTTTTGATATAATGATTTATTTCTCTTTGTTACCTACATTTTTAAGAAGATGCAGGCAAATTGAAGTGATATGTAAAATTCTGTGTTGGTTCTGTGCTCACTCTTAGGCAGCCTGTGAAATCTCATTCTTTGGATGTTTAAAAAGTGGAAACATTAGAGTTTACTAATTTGATTTTTCTTTTTCTTCTTATATATTAACTTTCACTAAGTGGCATTTCATTTAGACTATACTGTGTGTATATATATAAGTATACAGTTAATGTTGGGGGAAAAGACTGAGAAAGTCAAAAAGTATCAGGAAAGAGAGAGCATAGCATGAAGTAATATGTATATTCAGTAAAGCATTTTTTAAAAAAGATGTGGGGTACAATTCAGGATCAGGTATGCAGATGTTGATTATGCAGGTACCCTTGTTGATGTGGTATGCCCCCCTCCCCTGGCAGATTCCCACTACTGCCAATCCTGCCCCCCCCACCTCCTGGCAGTTTCCCACTATTGCCAATCCTTTTCTTATAGTATTACGATAATTGTTCAAGGTCTGCATATAAGTGAGTACATGTGATACTCAGTTCTTTGTTTCTGTGATAGATCACTCAGTATTATAGTTTCTAAGTCCATCTCAGTTGCTGTGAAGTTCATAATTTTGTCCTTCTTTATGGCTGCATAATATTCCATTGTGTATATGTACCAGAATTTTTTTTTTTTTATTCAGTCCTCTTTCGATGGGCAGTGTGGTTGGTTCCATGAATTTGCTATTGTGAACAATGCTGCAATAAACATATGTGTGCAGGTATCTTTTTCATAGGGTGATTTGAGTTCTCCAGGTGTATTACCAGTAGGGGGATTGCAGGGTCATATGGAAGGTCAATTTTTAGAACTTTTAGGATCTGGAGGGAAGAAAAGAATTTTGTTAACAGTAATTTATATACATGTGGATCTTATTCAAAGAATGTGAAATCTGTAAATAAGAGAAATGTATTTTATTCAGTTTTTGCCTATTACAATGCTTTGCACATAGTAGGTACCTAATAAGTGTTTATTGAATTTAATTCATGTCTTTTGTTTACTGACATGATAAAGAGAAATATGAGGTACAGACATAATTCTTTAGGGATAAAATGCTTCTGCTTCAAATACACACATGATTAGGAAAAAAATAGACTTTTAGTCTAAATTATCTATGTAATGTTCTCAGTCTTGAGTTTAACTATTAGACTTGATCATGGTATCCTCCTAGGTGGTCGCTACTATTAAGTCCTTGTCATACAAGCACTTCATGAAGTACAAAAGCTAAATAGTGAATAACTATATTGAGTTAAATATAATGTTTATAGAAATGGGAGGCCCATTCAAATAAAAATTTCGACTCCATGGTATAATAACATATGGATGGGGCATTATTATTGATAAGCAGTTAAATTTTGAAAAATAAAATAAAAGGCTGCATATCTAAAGATAGTATTTCTTAGGATTAGCTGGAGGTCTCTGAGGGACTAAAACTATGTCTAACAAGAATATGTGATTATATCATTGGGATTCTGATAGAAGCACAAGGCATAGTCAAAGCTGGTATTTAAGGAATGTTTACTAAACAGAAATATTTGCCAATGTGTTGGCAGGACTTAAGGAAACCAAAAAGAGATAATAACATACTCTGAGGTTAGCAAAAGCTGGGCACCACTATTATGCAGAGTTTGAAAGAGCAGAGGATGGGAGCAGTTGTCAGAACCTGGAGGGGTACCCTGTGAAAAGGGCTGCCTGAGAGGAGTGGTGACCGTTAGCCTAGTACCAAGGCCAACCCATGTTGACCAGATATCCCTCACTCTCCTCCTTACCCTTAGATCTGCTGCCAGTGCCTCCGATTGAAATGATTGGGAAACTGGAGGGAAGAGAATTTCCCAGGGGCTAGTGGTCAGCCTCACGGGGTATAGAATAGAGTGAAAAAGGTGGGAGACAAAAGGAGGATCAGTACATTTTGTTGAATAAATGATTAGCCATTTACTACTTTTCTTAATGGATAGTTTTGTTTATTTCAGTAAATGCTGCTACTCATTGCCTTCTTAAAAATCTACTGTTATTACTCAAATGAATGAGAAAAGCAGGATTTAGTGAGTGCCTACTGCATATAAGACATTCTTACAGGTTTGTTAATATCAAAAGTGGAAACTTTCTAAGAAAATTAGCTCTTACTGGAGTTATATCTTGTGTCCATAATAGATAAATACCTAAAACAACCAAGTAAATGTTGACATTAAGTACTTTGAGGTGGCATAATATGAGAGAGGACCTAAAAAAAAAAACCCCGGAATTCATTTATTAAAAAGTTTGTATTTATTCTAACGTTTCAATGTCAGTCACTTTCAAAGTACTCTCTGATGCAGTACACCTATCAAGATGCCTTTTTCACTGCTCAGAAGTTTTTGAACTTGTCAATTTCAATGCCTTTTAGCACTTCTACCATTTTTTGTTTCACCTCTTCCACATTGGCGAAACGTTTCCCTTTGAGGCCTTTTTTCATCCCGGAAACAAAAAAAAATCACTCAGGTAAGATCAGGTGTATAGGAAGGATGGGGCACAAGGATCATGCTGTTTTTGGTCAAAAACTGCTAAACATTCAATGTGGTATGGGCGAGTGCATTGTCATGGTGGAAGAACCAGTCACCTATTTGCCACAACTCAGGACATTTCTTTCATAAATCATGATAACCTTCACAAAGCTTCTGGATAAAAACCTTGGTTGACTGTTTGATCTAGAGGAACAAATTCCGACTGTACTACAGGGGGGCCTGCCCTCTCCAAGAGGTAGTTCTGGGTTTTGGGGGTTTCTCCCTCGTGAAGTAATCCAAAGCACCTCATTTTAAGTGACTTTGGAAAGCTTGCTATTTGAAGTCTTTCTATAATGCAGCTCTGTCCAGTAGAACTTTCTGTGATGATGAAAATGTTGTTATTTGCACTATCTGAAACAGCAGCCAATGTTCCCATAGTACTTTTAAACACTCAAAATTTGACTAATGCAAAATGAACTGAATTTTTAATTTTTAGTCACATGTGGCTAGTGGCTCTCACATTGGACAGTGCAGCTATATAAACTTAAGCCAATATGCACTCCCTGATTTAATGGTTTTATTAATCCACTTTGAAATAGGAAGTTGGATCTTGCAGTTTTCAGTGTTCAGACGGCTTGCCTCCATATATAGGACCCTCCAAATAATGGTTACCAGAATGTAAAGGGAAAAATAAATCAAAAGTTACTGAGGTGAAGCAGGTCCTAAGCCTTTGACTAGTAAAAGCAAAGTAAAAACAAAAAACAAGAACACTTTTATGTTATATGGTATATGCTTTACAAATGTAGGTTGTATCTATTTAGACTGAATTGTGGTTAAAAATAGATAGCTGGGTCCAGGTGCATCATTATGAAGGCTACTTCAATTTTTAAAAATGTATTTCTATGAGGTAATTATTCTGAATATTTGATCCTTAGTTACCACACTAGTTGCTTCTAAGTATTGGCAATTGATTGTAAAGAAGATATTCATGGAAGATAAATTCACTATGTGTAGCCGGGCTCGGTGGCTCAGCCTGTAATCCCGCGCCTTTGGGAGGCTGAGGTGAGTGGATTGCCTGAGTCTGCGGGTTCAAGTCCCGCCTGGGCAGCGAGACTTCATCTCTACAATAAATAAAAAAAAAATCAGCTGGGTGTGGTAGCACATGCCTGTAGTTCCGGCTACTCGGAAGGCTGAGGCAGAAGGATCACTGGAGCCCGGCAGGCGAGGCTGCGGTGGCCGGCAGTGGCCACTGCACTCCAGTCTGGGCGACCGAGTAAGACTCCAACTCAAAAAAAAAAAAAAAAAAATTCACCATGTGGACACAGCTAGAAGAAAATGTGATTGTATTTAGCTTTTCTCCAAGACTTGGGTATTTAGTGACTTCATTTTTTTTCTTTTTGGTTTGTTTTCTTGGATTTATTGTTGCATATATGTGTGCATATTCAGTTTTATGATAACATGCTATTAAATCTGATCTGAGCGTTCTCTTGGCTCTTTCAGTGACACTTTTTCTTCTCTTTAGCTTGTCTTCAGAAGTCTGCATTATCCTAAGTCCAGAATCTGAAAAAAGAAATCAGTTGAATCTCATAATTATCTCATAAGGGGAAACATATGGTCACATCATAAATTTGACATATTACCTGCAATGCAACTGAAAATACTTTGCGGGATGTTAAGTTCATGAATATTTGTGTTCTGGGTTATTCTTCTTGAGCTTAGTTTTTACTTGCCTTTTCTACATCATACTTTTTAAAATCTCTCTTTAATAGGACATAAGGATTATATCTGATACTTTGCCTTTTAAAAGAACAAGTTCTAAGTTTCATTATGACAAATTTTAAAAATGACCTTTGCTCTACACACCCAAGAATGTTTTTGTTTTGTTTATTGTGGTAGAATAACATAAAATTTGCCATTTTGGACTTTTTTTATTTTTTGAGTTGGAGTCTCACTATGTCACCCGGGCTGGAGTACAGTGGCACACTCAAGGCCACCACAGCCTCAACCTGCTGGGCTCAGGTGATCCTTCCACCTCAGCCTTCCAAGTAGCGGAAACTACAGGCGCACGCTGCCATGCCCAGTTTACTTTTTGATTTACTGTAGAGATGAGATCTCACCAAGTTGCCCAGGCTGGTCACAAACCCCTGAGCTCAGGCAGTCTTCTCACCTTGGCCTCACCAAGTGCTGGGATTACAGGCTTGCAAGTCACTGCACCTGGCCCATTTTGGACATTTAAAAAATTCAGTGGCATTAAATGTGTTCACATTGTTATGCAACTATCATCACTTAAGAATGTTTTTAATCCTTAATGTTAAGGATTAAAGAGATGATGTTTCTGGGTTCATGGAGATTTTTTTTCTTTTCCAAAAAGAACAATAACAACAAAATCACATAAGTTGTCATTCTTATTGGTAAGAAATATCTGTTAAAATCCTATCAAATGACATTTTGAAGTGCTGTTAAATTAGCAAAGCTATTGTAAGCTTTTCATCAACACACACACAAAATAACTTGTTGGAAATAACTTTTAAAATGAAAATGTCACTTCAAATAGGAAGATGCTGTTACTTTGCTACTATTTCACTTCTAAAGGAATTTTGTCAGAAGTCCAGCCAGCTCTATAAACCTTGAATATGGCATACTGAAGAAAGGTTGTGATTGTAATGTATGGACTATGCCACATTTGTGACTCACCTTTCTTTCATGTATTTTTAAGTTTATATAATAATATTCAGACTTAAGCTTACCTTCTTTTGTTCATTTAATTGAGTTCTTGAGATGATAACAAAACAATGGAATTTTTAACTTTAATGTATGATAAAACACACAATTAACTCCTAGTGTTTTATAAAAATATAAAAAATAAAACCAGTTTTAATCTACCACACGGACTCATCTTACCTGTTGTTATAGTAACCAGGTAAACACTAATAAAACCAAAGGGGCATCAAGAAAATTTTTCACATAAATTGTGTTGGAAATTATTTATAGAACCTTTAAAAAATAGGTTATCTGAGCAGAGAAAGAAAAGACTCAAGTAATGGAAGAGAGGTAGTCAAACTTTATTTGAATATAGAGAGAGTTGAGGGGGTGGAATTCTGCGTTGCTGAGAAAAAGACTTTCAGAGCAGACTGTTCTGGCATTTTATACCAATTATGTGCAGCTATTGCTTTGAATAAATTTTGCTGCCCTGCTGAGATTTCCTTTTTACAAATCCTGCAGCAATTATAAGATGGAAGTCTGGAATGTATAAACAATGTCCTTTGAACAGTAAATGAGCCTCATTCTTATAAAACTCAAGGGTTGGAATGTGCTACCTTTTATCCTATGGTTCTCTGCCTGCCTTTCCTTTCTCCTTAATCATAGCACAGAAATTAGTGTCAGCTTTAAGGGTACAAAAACATGAATTTTTGCCCAAAAATACTTTTAGATGATAAATTCCATCAAATTAACAACATCTCTCTTGCTGTATGGTGACCAGTATACTTAGTACCTGCTCAATACAACTAGCTATTGATTATATATTCCTATTATATTGTAGCCATAACATGAAAATCTGTACTCAGTTACCTTTTTCTGTAGATCTGAAAGCAGAACACTATACCAAGTCATCGTGCAAGGGGAAAAAATGACATCCTTAGAGCCTAATGTTAGGTTGAGTTTCCAAATGCCAGCTTGTTTCATGTGACAAAGCAATCTGCACTAATCAAGGCAAACAATATATACAATCCAAAAGAGAAGTCAACTGTCACTTAGAGTTAACTGTAAAAGCCTGAAGGCCATTATTTTTCTGAACTTACAGACCTTATACAATGTTTACACTAAAGATTGGAGAGTTGCCTGGCATTGGAATATATACAATTAAACAATGAAGTTGAAGGGCCCTTTTTACGTTAGCACTGCTAAAAGATCACCATTATACATACTCATGATAGTCATTCTTGGAACTCTTAACATAAACAGGAATAGAGAACATTCATGTGTAATTCTATCTGAGTACATTGAGATTTCATTTTACTCACATAAACCCCCTTGGAAACTAAAGATAGCAATAATAAAAAGATCACTGAATGCGAATTATTTTTGGCTGTCAAAAAGAAGTAATACTTTTATTTTGTTTACAACTGTGCCTAAGCCCTTAGCTTATTTGGACTTTTATTTAAGCTTGTATAAACAAAGGAGATTGTATTTAAATTAATTACAAAGTGAATTTTATTTGTTTGAAAATTACACTAGAAATTAATGCAAAATGCACTTCCTGATTCCCTGTTTCAGATGTTTTATAAAAATAGGACATGCAAAGAGGCAACAGAGTATTACAGAGTAAATGAAACAAAAACACAGAGTAAATTTTAAGTCCCCATCATGTTTTGTTAGAGTAGGCCAACTTAATAGTTAAAGTTAGGCTGGAAAGATTGATTTTTTTCAATGCTGATAGCACCATAAGAGGGAACAACACACAACTGAGACAGTTCGAGGAGAGTGCAAATATTTAAGAGATTGACTTACAGTTTTATCATTCTGAAATCTAAATACATATTTTTAATATCCATATCCTTTTTTTCCTGGAGTGTTTTTCCTGCCAGTTTTCCAGGGATGTTTGGCTTTATAACTCTGAAAAGTAGCTTACATCAATACAAAAATAAAGCATAACTGTGGGCCGGACATAATGCCTCACACTTATAATCCCAGCACTTTGGGAGGCTGAGGCAGGAAGATTGCCTGAGCCCAGGAGTTTGAGACCAGCCTAGGCAACATCACGAGACCGTGTCTCTACAAAAAAATGGAAAAATTAGCCCAGAGTGGTGGCATGTGCCTATAGTCCCCAGCTACTCAGGAGGTTGAAGTAGAAGGATCACTTGAGCCCAGGAGTTTGAGACTGTGGTGAGCCATGATCTTGACACTGTACTCCAGCCTGGCGACAGAGTAAAACCCTGACCCCCCCCCCAAAAGCATAGCTGTGTCAACTGGCACAAAAAGGTCTGACTCAATATCAAGAAGAAGATTTGAGTTCAGTTTTGGACTCTAGCTGTTTTTGCCTTTCTTTCTAGAGAGGTTTGAGCTGCTTGATACAAGTTTTCCTGTTATATGGCAAATAAATAAATAAAAGACTGTCAATTTGATAAATGAAAGATTTGCAGCATATTTGAATGACTGAGTGCTAGAGTACCTCAAACTATTAAAAAGTTACCCAAGATGTAATTTTTCAATAAAAAATGAAATTTTTGCCTCCCTCTAACCCTGCTCTGAAACTTGTAGTATACAGACAACTTTTTGTCCTTTACTTTGTCTTATAGTATAATTCTTTTTCCCCACCTCTCAAAATACCTAGTGGGCCTCTACTTGTATTCAGAAAATATGAAAGGTTATATTGTGTTACACCAAAAAATTTCTCAATCATAATTATTTCTCAATAATTTTTCATTAGTTATGATTTTTAGTTTCTCCATTTTGTTATTTTCGAAGGCAGTAATTACAACTTCCTAGAGTAACCAGTTTATGTGCACTTGAGTTTTGTTTGTTTGTTTGTTTTTTGAGTTGGAGTCTCACTCTCTCGCCCAGACTGGAGTGCAGTGGCCGCTCCCGGCCACCGCTGCCTCGACCTGCTGGGCTCCGGCGATCCTTCCGCCTCAGCCTTCCAAGTAGCTGGAATTACAGGCATGTGCTACCACGCCCGGCTGATTTTTTTGATTTATTGTAGAGATGAGGTCTCGCTGCCCAGGCGGGTTTCGAACTCGCGGGCTCAGGCAATCCACTCACCTCAGCCTCCCAAAGGCACGGGATTACAGGCTGAGCCACGAGCCCGGCTCACTTGAGTTTTGTACATAGTAACATGTTTTCAGTTTTATTTCTTCTTTCCATGACAAGTGTTTGTTGCTCTTTTGACAAGTGTTTGTAGTTCATATTGGGCTTCTACCTTTCAGGAGCAGTCCAAAATGACTCCCAAGCCTTGTTCTGTTTAGAAGTGATGGTTTAGTGGGATGTTTAGTCTTACCCTTGCGGATATTGAAGATCGTCTGCCACTTGTCCCACAGCTCATCCTTATCAGCTCACTATGGCAGTGCGATGAAAGGGTATAGTGTGATATGCAGATGTGGAGACTTCAGTGTGGACTGTTTCTTTCCAATGCTACATAAAAATGTAAAATTAAGTAGACATGGGTCAGAGACAGAACATTCTTAGAACTGAAGGCAAGACTATATCATGACTCCTATGTTGGTTTCCTGTTAATTTTCTTACATAACAACATTCATGGCACAGATACTCTTAACTAGGCATATGGGGAATTCCAAAATCAGAAGACATACCCCCACTCTGAAAGAGAGTACAGTACAGCTTGATAGAGGAAAGAGAATATAGTTAGCAGACATTAACAATTTAAGATGAGCACCATGGATGGTATCAGGAGAGATGTCTACAGAAAAGCTGGAGAAAAAGATCCCATTCCCATTTTTGTTCAGGAAATATCAAAAAAAGTTCTCGGATAAGGCAGCATCCATCCTGCACAGCTGTAGGAATTTCCTGGCAGGTATACACTATGATATAATTAGAATTCATTGTAATAAGGGACATTGCTATTAACAACAACAACAAAGATAGTAATGGTAATGTTTACAGCTAACATTTATTTAATATTTACCATGTGATGGACACTATTAAAAGGGATTTATAGGTATACAAATCACTATTGTTAACATATAAAATACAATTAAGTATGAATGTATCTCATGTTAGAGTAAATAATAGGAAAAAAGGAAGAGAACAAAACTTGATGTAGTTGACAAGTTGAATATATTTAATCCATAAATATTTTTCGTTTTCATATGATCAGGAAAATGCCTATGTACTATGCACTGGGGAAAATAAATAATGTTACTTTTATATTGATAATTGAAAAGTTATATAATACAGTTAATTAATATATGCTAGAAAGTAAAAATAAATGGGATTTATAGAATAATATTTGGGGAGTATGATATGGAACTATTCCAAGCAGAACACCAGCTTGAATTTGATTTTCTTTTACCTCTACACCTGCACTACAGTCTCATGGATTTAAAAATATACCCGTGCAGTTTTACCATCTCAGCTATGGAGTACCAGACTCAATGAAAATCCTAGTTATCAGCATTATGTATCAGATGTTGTCAATGCAGGCCAAGCATCTTTTATTAAGAATTTTCTCAGCCAACCATAGTGGCTCATTCCTATAATCCCGGCACTTTGGGAGGCCAAGGAAGGAGGATTGCTTGAGTCCAGGAGTTTGACCAGCCTAGGCAACATAGTGAGACCTTGTCTCTAAAAAAAATTTAAAAATTGGCTAAGTGTGGTGGCACATACCTATAGTCCCAGCTCTTTGGGAAGGATCGCCTGAGTCTAGGAGGTTGAGGCTGCAGAGAGCTGTGATCATGCCACTACCCTCCAGCCTGGGTGACAGAGTGAGATACTGACTTAAATAATAATGATGATGATGATGGTGACAGAGCGAGACCCTAACTCTAATGATGATGATGATAAAAAAATCTTTATCATTCTTCTTTTCAGAAATTTATAACCCCCTCCCCCAATTTTCATTGTTCTTTCTATTCACAATGAGGCCAACGTTTTGTCTTCTTGATTTTCAATTACTTTTTGACATCTGTTAATCATTGTGGAGTTATACTCCAAAATGTATATGTCCTATAATTATATATGTTAGACTGTGACAACTCTCTAGGTACTTCCCCCAAATAACTACCGAGTTGATAATGCTTGTGTGAGTTAGTAACAGGGATACCAATAAGGTCCTGAGAAAAAAACAGAAGGCCTGGATATAAATGCAGAGGTTAGTGACCCCCTGAAGAATAAAGGGTCTGTGGGATGGCAGGTACCAAGATGGGCAACTAGAAGCCTTTGGAGAGTGATTCTGGCAGAGTGTTGTCCAACTGTGAAGAAACTAGAACCTATTAGAAAAGCAAGGAGTTTAGAAAATGGCTGGAAGCTCTCAAGGCCCTGCAGCCCTGAGTTGTAGACTCCTCAGGTGGGCAGAGTCCAAGAAATCCTGGAGTCTGGGCTGCAGCCACAGCAGCAAGAGCCAAAGGGATGAGAAACAGGCCCAGGCAAGGAGCTCTGGACTCCCCTGCCTATCTTAGAAAGAAGAGGCTGGTTTGAGTTAAGGTTGAAAGTGAGGGTGAATTTGGAAAAGAGACTGCAAGTGCCATGAAAGAACGATTTAATGTGTAAACATGAGCTTGACCATGTGGAGTTTGAGAGTGTGTACCTACAACACTTCTAATTGTATGTAGTTTATTCGCTGAGGTTCTCTTTTGTGTTTACTTATAAAGAGTTACCAAGTCAATCATTTTGTATTTTCCACGTTACTTTCTGAACACGTGGTGCTGAAGGCAAGGTGGGGACGAGGATATCCCAAGGAAAGTACAAAAGCATGAATCCCAGTGGCTCTGTCTTTGGAGGAAACCTGTGTTCTTTTAGGTGATGGTAACAGAACACTTCCCAAGAAGTGGCCTTAGGGACTTTGTGTTTAAGGGTCCCCTGGGTCTGGGTTTTGGCATTTGTGTATGTCATAATTCTAACACAGGTAAATACTAACTCTGCCATGGGTAAGGACTGAACTAATGCTAACACATTTTTTTCGGTGAGTGGTTATCAAGCTAGCCCCAACCCCTGTCTTCATGCAAGAGTTTGTATCTCTCTTGATCAAGAAATTGACTGTTCACTTTTAAAAGCTAATTGGTGGATAAAAGTCACTTTGATGCTTTGATGATGTCTTACATTACAGGTTTTGGTTTGTTTTGAAACAGGGTCTCACTCTGTTACCCAGGCTGGAGTGCAGTGGTGCAATCCCAGCTCACTGCAACCTTGACCTCCTGGACTTACATGATCCTTCTGTCTCAGCCTTCCTAGTAGCTGGAACCACAGGTGCACACCACCATGTCTGACTAATTTTAAAGATTTTTTGTGGAGATGGAGTCTCACTATGTTGCCCAGGCTGGTCTCAAACTCCTCTGCTCTAGTGATGCTTCAGCCTCAGCCCCCCGAAGTGCTAGAACTATAGGGGTGAACCAACATGCCTGGCTATAGGTTTTTTAAAAAAAAAATCCTTCAAGATTAAGTTCCTTCAAACTTTCCTGCCCCAAATAGAAGTTAATCATATCTACTAAATCTATACATTTTAACCAAATGATCAAAATTACATATTCCACATGCTGTACATAACACTGTTATTTTGGGTGAAAGCTAATCAAAGTAATCAGAAAATAGCGTGTATGTTTTTGTTGAAATTGGAAGAATGAAAATAAGTTTACCTACATTAAAGCTGACTTTTTATAGATATCCTTTCAATGCTAGACCATGAAAAAACCAATCCAAGATGAGGTATGAGGTCCATTTACCTAATTAGCCATTGTGCAACTGTACTGTCACCATGTACAAAATGAAACCAGATAGAAGCATGAATTCACATTCCCAGAGATTGTTAGTAAGTCACTTTTAAGCAGGGGTCATGCCTCCAATTGCTTTGAAACTTTTGTTACTCACAAAGTGGATATATACTAATAAATACTTGTTGAGTGACTCAGGCCCGTATATAATATCACCTTATTCTTTTTAAGAAAACAGCTACTGCATTTCTTTAATTCAAATGCACTCATTTCCCCTCATATTTTAACATCCCTGAAATTGAAATGCATCTTGCAGTTGATGGCATGTTTTAGTGGGTCATCAGGCTGGATTGAAGTCATGGTCTTCCAGAGGGGATTTGTGGATTTATGTTTGCTTGTGTTAGCCACCTAGGGACACTACCGATCAGAGACCATTTGAAATTAACTTCTCTGCTAGAGGTTTTCTTGTATCACACTGGTTGTGTGGATGCAGTACCAGTTGGAATTCAAATTTTCAGGGGAGTTTTTTTTTTTCTTCACTTGGTTCCAAGCTTAAGGCATGCATATTTCCTTGCTGTCTCTTCAGCGTGGTAAGTATATTTCTTGTTTACCCTTCTCCTGAAAAATGTGACCCTTTGGTGTCTCAATTTTCTGTAGCAGTCTTCTATCAGATTCTTTATTTTCGATCATTTCAAGATTTATTAGTGGTGCACGGAATAAAAGTATCTTATTGTTGATGGGATCTTAGATTTGATGAAATACAGTACTTGTTTTGATTGCTGTTATTTAGCTGATCCATGGTGTTTGAAAGCCCAGACAGGTTCTGCTTGGTTGGCTGCTGCTGGGGCCACAAAGCTTATTTTGTGTAGGAAATGGTCATGGTGCCCTTCTGGATTCGAAGTTACAAGTAAGGCTAGGTGACAGCTGATACCTTAGTAGTGTTATTTCTGCTAAACCTATTTGGGGCTTGGAGAACAAAGTTCCTTTAACCCCTGTTTCTTGCTGTGCCTAAGGTTCCATTTGAGATGACACTCAAGTGATAAGATTAGGAATCTAAGTGGTGTTTAGTCAAAAGTCCTGATTCTTCTCATTGGTTCTCATTAAATACCCTTTCTTCTCCTTTATGGCTGGGCTTGCACTTTGTACATGGACCGGTCAGCTGTGTTCCTTTTGCATTCCTCACAGCAGTTCTCTCCCATCTTTCTGATATTGTGTGCAAACTAGAAAGTCCTCCCAAATTATAGTCTTCACTAGTTAACATTCTATGCATTTCTCTCCTTCCTAGTGTGGCCAATACTTTCTTAATTCTCTGTCTCCAGGTCATTCTCATATCTTTCTGGACGGGAGACAAGAAGACAATTAACACTTATTTATGACCTACTATTGTTATAAAAAAATTTTTAATCCTCACAACAATCTGTGGTAGATAATTATCATCATCCCATTTTTCATAAGGGGAGACTGAGGTTCATAGAGGTTAAGCACCTGCCCAAGGCCGTGTTTCAGATGAGTTGAGCCAGGGTTTGAAACCTCTGTCAGACTTCAAAGGCAAACTGTTTTCACTCTGCCTCCTTGCTTACCTTGAGGCAGCGCTTTACCTAGCTTTTTGTTTTTGTTTTTAACTCCTTTTAGGCTAATTGAAGTGACTTATTCACAATAAAGATTCAGAACACATAAAGAAGTCAACTAAAAGTAAATGCTGCAACTGATGGTTTCATAGGTAAAGGTTCTTGGAACTTAAAATTTGGGCCTTAATTTTGTTTTGTTTTGTTTTTGTGTGTATGTTATATACATACTGGCTTTGGTTACTGGGTTAACATTTGAGAAATGAGTACTTCAGATAAAAACAAAAGCTGAGTTTGTTTTAAATTCTCAGATTTAAAAGTCTTAAAATTAGCCTGACATCTGTTTGGTGTCTCACTTTCACATGGATGTTTAATTTAGAGGATTTTTTCCTCTTTAACTAGAGTTTGGCAAGGCATCAATTGAAAGCAAACAATATTTTATATTTACATTTTCATTATATTCTAGGGAATCTCTAAATGTATCATTGCAATATAACTTATTGAGTAAATTTAATGTCATAAAAGAAAATTATTTTACAAGCCTTGGATTTTATAGGTATGATTGACAGACATAATATAACTCACTTGAGATGGCAATAAATTGCAATAAAAGTACAATAAAACACTTTATGTGTATATATACCATATGATAGTAATACATAAATACATTTTAAGTTAACAAACACTTGTCTGATAAGTGTTAGAATAATCAAGACAGGAAGGCTTTATGGAAGTTAGGTGACATTCATAACTACTAGGTAAAGATTGAAATTCTAGAAATATAAGTGAGTGTGTAGGGTGGAGGGGGAGTATAGGACACCAACGCCTGATCTGTTTACCTAGCCTTTTCTTCCCTGTTTGCTTGATCAGATCCAAGCACAGGCTTGGATTATCTGGATCAGTTCTGTCCTCTGATGAGCTCCACCATGAGATTGGATGACTGATGGTATCCTTAGAAGAAGACACTAGAGAGAAGGGAAAATTCTGCCCCATAATCTTCAGTTGTGGTTCCTGAGCTAAGACAGTGTTAACGATTCCATGCTGGGGATTCCTTACTCCTGATATTGGTTGTAATCTGGTTAGTATCTGATTTTTTCTTACCCTTAGATCTTGGTCTTTCTTTGAGAGTAGGTGATACTTAGGGTAGCCTGCAGGCATGAGGACTCTCATGTGGTAACCGAAAGAGTGGTGCTTCTGTCACTTTTATCAAATAAAATTTGAATGAAGAGTGTAGGATTGAGTTGGACAGGAGCAATAATGTTGGAATTAGACAACAATATTGGGGACTGATTTTTTTCAGTGTAGTTGTTGATGTATATTTTTTGTGCAAGGTCTATTCATAGTTACTTTAGTAAAAACAAGATGAACTAGACTTTTAGTCTTGAATTTCTAGAGGATTGAGTTGTAAGCTGATGGAAGTGCTATTGTAGTAACTATGCCAGATTCAAGTTTTCACCATATCCCGTACTGTTGTCATTAGTAGTGACAGGTTGACTGATTAATCTGTCTCTTTGGAAAAGCTTCAAAGAAAGATGAGATTATTTGACTTTTTGTCATTATGACTGTTTGGTAATAACTCACTTTGGGACATCTTCAAAACTCATTTGCTTAGATGCCCTTTTAGCAACTCTTGGCAAGAAGATAGTTAAAGATAAATATTGACAGTTATGTTTTGGGAACTACAGTAGCATGCTATTCTGTAAATACACACATTGTACTTACTCTTGGGCAGTTTTAAACCTAATGGAAATCCTTCCTTACTGTGTACAGAAACCTACATTGTGGAATATGACAGGATTCTTAAATAGGAATTAGTTCATTTTGGGTGGGCCATGCGGAGACAGGGATATTTTCTCACTCTTTAAATCCCAGTATTAATGACGTGCTCAACAAATATTTGTTGACTGCATAAATAAAGAGGCAATTGAATGAATTTAAGAAAGTGTGTGACTTTTAAAAAGTATTCAAAGCTACACTATATTAAAAAAAACTTGACATCCAAAAAGCTACAAAAAATTATATAAAAGATACCAATATATCCACCTGAAAGTGTCAGCAGATTAAAATATTGGCCATACACTTTACCTTCTTTTCTCTTTTTAGTAAAAGAAATATAAAATATTGCCTTCCCTTATTCCTCAGAGGTACCTCTCATCATGAATTTCAAGTGTGCCCTTCATTTTCATATATTTCCTACATTTATGTATATTAATAAAACAATATGTAGCACTGTATTTTGTGTTTTTAAATTTATGATATCTTAATCATGTATTCTTTTGCATTTTGTTCATTCAACATTTTTGAGCAATGTTAGTTGATTACATGTATATCTGAAGTGTTCCTTTTATTGCTTAGTAGTTTGCTCTTTTAAAAACATATCATGATTTATTTATCTATTCATCTTCTGATGCATATATAAGTTGTGGCTGGTTTTTCCAGTAACAGAAATTCATAGTGATCATTCCTGTATGGGTTTCTATGTATACACGTGTGGGAGCTTCTCAGAGGCATGTGTCTGTAAGTGGAAGCGGGGAGTCGCGGTATGGTGCATGCTTTCTGAAGGAGCTGTCTTGATGTATCCCTCTGCTGTCCCATTACTCCATACTTCTTTCCAAGATGCTTCAGTATTTAGTTAGTAAAACTGGCAAGTGGAAAGTGGATTTGTTTTTTTCTTTTGAGTTCATAGTGGGTGGCTAAATTGCTATTTAATTTCACAAAATTCAAATTCCTTTTCATAACCTTAGAGAAAGAAAGATAGCATGGTAAACAAAACACTTGTGAATGAAAAAAAGGGAGCAGCCATGGAATACAATGGGAGACAAAGTTAAAGACGCTTTTGTTGTCCTCCATTGAGGCTGCTGTTAAACTCACTGAAGTGCATCTGATTCTGAAAGGGGTAGTGGCTAAACCTCCCGATTACAATCCTGGTTGAAAAGACTACATAATCATCATTTTTCAGCCCTAAATACTTAGTCTTGTATCAGCCTGAACTGATGTTTTTTGAGAGGCATATTATAAAATGAAAGTAGATATCTAGTGAAAGGTTCTGGATTAAATAGCTTAAGTGAATACGAACAGCTTTTGCAGTTATTGGATTAACCATCCTGACCACTCTGAACATCTTTTTGAAGCTCTTTTTCTAGAACTGATATCATTTCTTTTATGTAAAAACTCCTTTTAAAAGAAATGAAACCCTGGTTTTGTCAGATGAAAAAAAAAGTATTATAACTAATTTTAGGGTCACATTTTTTTTCCTTTCTTCTCCTGACAGTGGCTCCATTTTCTTCTCAGTTCTGCAGGAAGAGCCTATTTCCTTTAATGTATACTGTAAATAACAAATGTTAGTCCCCTTGTAACCTCACATCTCTTCCATTTATCTTAGGGTTTCATCCTTCAACTGAAATGCCCCTCTGCATTTAGAAATGATCTTGGCTAATATGATGTTCCATATCTCTTGCCCAAGGTCTCTATTCCTCTTGCCAAATATCCTTATTGTTGAGAATATCATTTCCACTTACCCAGTACTAGAATCTCAGAAAACACCTAGTTTTAAAGTCTCCCAGCTACCCTTGTCATCAACATATCACCTTTTCCTCTTTCTGCAGCCTCTTCCTTTCCTGCCCTAATCTGAACAGTGCAGCACATTAAAATTATAAGCCAGGAGAAGGTCCCCTTTCTGTTATTTCTACTGGAAATTTGTATTTGTGAAGACTTTCAGAGTCATTTGCTGTAGGCAAATACTTGTGTGAGCCTAATGGAATATAGAGCGGTGAAAACAGAGGTTATAACTCTGCGAGGAAGGCAGCAGTGAGTGGCAGTGATGGATGTGAGCCAGGCTGGGCATCTTCCACAGTCTGCAGTTCTGCACACATGCTGTGGTCCTGTAGCACTCATGAGGCTGGACCAGCCAACATGGCTTTCCTTTCATAGGTGACGAAGATGCAGGTCTGGCCTTCAGTGACCGTGTGCTGACTTTACAAAAATAAAAGGAAAGGGACAGGAAGTCACATCTTGTCCCTCTACTTATTTGAATTGGAGCAAAGTAAGTTCTAGAAGTTCAGACAAGGCCACAGTCACCCTGCCTCTCACTCTGATGCTTGTAATGCCACCACTTATACTTTATTTTTTTATCCGGGCATTATTACTGATTTTTAAAGGAGAAAATTTTCTAAGAGGGATAATATTAAACTTTATTGCTTATTTAACTCTAATTATCATAGTAGACTAGATGAAGAACAAAGAGGACACGTGGGTGCTGTTTGTCTTTAGAAGAGGTCCAACAAGGTCATGGGGAGGGGAGTTAAGGGGATGATTATTCCTCATAGAGCTTAGAGACCAGGTAGAAAACACATTTCCTTTCTCACCTATCCATTCAATGTGGTTGTTCTGTTAGTGAAATCAGAATAAGTCGTGTCCAGGACAACATTAAAAGGGAGCAAAACAGCTAGAGAGGAGAATCTTAAAAAGCACCAGGTTGTCTGATGGCCTGTGCTAGAAAGGGAGCAGGCCTCATTGTATATCTACAGTTACAGAATTCCCTTCCACTGCTAACTAGCTAACAGATAACCTGTCACCACTCCCTACAGACCTGTGGCCAGGCCACAGTAGTCCTATGTGACCTTAGGTAAGACTGCTAGTCTCTCTGAACCACAGTATCCTTACCAGCAAAACTGATGAAACAGTGCCTACCTCACAGGGCTATTGCCAGGATTAAGTAGATTGTCATTTGTGGGGTGTGTGTGTGTGATCTGTGATTGTCATTTGAAAATCCCCTGGTTTGAGGGGTGTGTGTGTGTATGTGTGTGTGTGTGTGTGTGTGTGTGTGTGTGTGTGTGTGTGTGTGTGTGTGATCCATGTTGATTCCCTTACCTCATGGTGACATGCTGAGTAATGAAGGCACTTGGATTTGGTTATTACCTCTCTCTTCTCCTGCTCTTCTTTCTTGGTGCCTTTCAGAATCATTAAGATGGACTCAACTTCCTATTCCCCACAGAAAAGTGGATATCTCCCAAAATGTATGACTAGAAGCAGGGCATTCACCTTGACTGCCTTGCTTTAGGTAAAGAAGGGAGCAGTTGGGGGAGGGGTGAGGTCATCACCTGCTACTAGGAGCATCTACCTTCTGTGGGCCCAGAGGCTTGTTTTAACTTGGTTACAAGGTTAATGGGTTTAATTGTGTGTTATATTGTAATTAAGAATTCTTCCCAATTAATGATGCTAGTGTAGGAAAAGCCATAAATCCTCCCATGGCTCAGCAAGCTTAGGCTTGAAGTAAAGTGGTGTTTAGAGGAAGTTCCTTTATCCTAATACATACTTTTGTGCACATTGGGTTCAATTGGTATTGACGAACCGATCTCTTGGAAAGAAGATATGTGCATTAGACCTTAGCCCATCTATTTAGTAAATCAGTGGCTATGCTTGGAATATTAGTGTCAGACACTGTTCTGAAGACATTACTTTCCAAGTAATGGAAAAGTGAAATAAATAATTTATTGAGAGATTTGGTTATAAAGTACTCCCCCATCACTGAAGGCAATAAGATTAACCATGTAACATGTGAAATGTATGATTTAGATCAAAATTGAAGAATGATACATGAGTATATGAAAGAGGAAAGCATTTCTTAAATTGGCCAGAAACATAATGTTATGCTGGTTCATACCCTTGTTTGAAATTTTAAAAGATTAGCACATGTATTATTTTCAGTTATTTGAAATATGCCATTAAGAATTAAGGATTTAAAAGTTTCCCCCAAATATATTTAATCTTTTAAGCATTTGTGCTAATAAAAAGATCATGGAGGAGCAAGTAAAAGCATTTTAAATGTAAATCTTAGAAGCAGAAAGAAGCAGTACTTTGTGTGGTGTCTTATTTATTATTCTAAGATGAAATTAAATGTCATGTACCTGGGAAGCCACCCAGAGTTTTTTCTAAGGGAGACAACAACTTAGTAAGCCTGAGACATAGTAGCTACTTACGGGGAATGGGAAGAAATATGCCAGTGTGAGAAAGAGACAAAGAAAGATTAAATCTACATGCATGAAAGCCATCTAAAGTGCCCTAGACACTCTATTAACAGGATTATTTGGAACAGAAATGCAGACCAACCCTAGTCCAAACAATCTTATTGCATCACAACAGATGAATAGATCCATATGGCGTGTGTTAGGTCTTATCTCCAAAACAGTATCCTAAAGGTGCTGCCTGAACTAAGGATCAATTTTAACCCACACAGTTTTTACACTGGATAAATGGGGTACTTCTGATTTGTGGTTTAAAAAAAAAAAGTCAAAGCAGTAACAACAAGGCTATTTGCGTCTAAGGTGAATGCAATCTAAGAGCCTGCCACAACCTGGAAGCCATTTCTCCATAATTCTGTTTACATTGGATACATTATTGGTCTTGGTGTTTAAAAGTTTCTGTAGAGGCTGGGCCTCATGCCTGTAGTTCCAGCACTTTGGGAGGTTGAGGTCAGATGATTGCTTGAGCCCAGCAGTTTGAGATCAGCCTGGACAACCTAGAGAGATGTCAGCTCTACAAAAAAAAATTTTTTTAATTAGCCAGGTGTGGTAGCGCATGCCTGTAGTTCAACTTACTCAAGAAGCTGATACAGGAGGATCACCCAAGTCTAGGTGTTAGTGGCTGAAGAGAGCCATAATTGTGCCACCGCAGTCCAGTCTGAACAACAGAGTGAGAGACCCTGACTCCAAAAACAAAAAAGGTTTCTGTGGTGATTCTTTCTGTCCATGTGTTCTGAAACCCAGGAGCCCAAGATGTGATAGACAATTATTAATACAGACCTAAGGAAGTTTTTTGGGATGTGATTGCCATATGAGGTCCTCTCTACTCTGTGTAGACTTAAGGAACTTTAAATATGAGTAAACTGGGAAGAAAATGCTTTTTATTTTGATATTTGAAATAACTTCAGTGACAAGTTTCTGAACCCAATTTTATTTGTTTGTTATTTTAATTTTTTTTCCCTCCATACTTACGATTTATCTAGACTTCTTGTCTGGAACAAATGCCACAACCTAAGCACCTGTTTCAAAAGAAACATCAGCTTTCTGCTTGCAAAGTGTCTTTATATAATTAAGAAAATAACAGTGGCAGACCCGTGTCCGTTGCTTTTTTCTTCTTGGAGATGTTGGCAGGGTAACCACAATCCCAGGGTCTTCCCTGTGTTGAATCAGAGAGGTGAAAGAAGAAGAAAAGTAGCCTTTTCCATTTTGAATCATGAAAGTCATGTATAGAGAAGAGATATCCACATTTCAAAAGTAGGGAAAGTGGCTGGAGAAAATAAGCAGGACTACCCACTCTAGGAGGCAACATAGAAACATATGCCAAGACCCGAGTTCAGAATTTTGTGTTTGAAATGAATATAAAATCACCTAAATGTCAAGGAAAATATTTTTCTATGATAAGGAACCTCTCAGGATCCAACAGATGTGCTCGGCCTCCTGGAGGCTGGCCCACCCCCGGCCAGAGGCCAGCTTGCAGCAGCAGTAGCATGCCTCACTCTGCCGTCTTCACTCCTTTTGCAGCTCCTTTTTAAGTATTGACAGTTTTTGTTCATTGTGAACAAATGAAGATACATGTTGATCCAGTCACAATCACCCAATCCAAAAAGTTACCCCTATCTCTGCCATCTAGCATAATATGTAGCATAGAGTATCTACTTACTAATTGCTGGTGAACCAGGCGTGGTGGCTCACGCTTGTAATCCCAGCACTTTGGGAGGCTGAGGCGAGAGGATTGCCTGAGCTCAGAGGTTTGAGACCAGCCTGAAAAACATGGTGAGACCTCCTCTCCACAGTAAATCAAAAAATTAGCTGGACATGGTAGTGCATGCCTGTGGTTCCAGCTACTTGGAAAGCTGAGGCTGAAGGATCACCTACACCCAGCCGGTCGAGGCTGCAGTGGCTGTGAGCATGCCAGTGCGCTCCTGCCTGGGCAACAGAGTGAGATACCCAGTCAATCAATAAAATTATTTAATAGGCAAATTCAGACACCCAGGCTGAAATAGAATTAGATCTAAATGGAAACATTAAATGGGTTTCTAAATAAGGTGATCATTTAAGTTTTTGTGTAATGATATGAAAAATTGATTCTAGCAATAGTTGTATTTTAAATAAATGTATATGTGTATGGAAACCTACATTTTTTTTTACCCTCCTTCATTCATCTGCCTTGAAAGTGGTGAACTTTGCTCAAGAATGCCAAGAAATCACTACAAAGGTCACATGAAGTGGGCAAGTGTGACATTCAGGTTGACACCTATTAATGCATAGAAAGTACTGCCCAATTGATCATATAGTGTATGTTGCCTATTTAGCAATCTCTATCTAGTCTATGCTCTGAATACTTATAAGATAGTAAGATCATGGTCTTATAATTTCAGTGTGGATTTGTGATATTCAACACTTATAATACAGTAAATACATAAAGTAAATTGTGACCATTTCTTGAAACCATTTGACAGTAAAGCTTAGAAATCAGAAAGACTGGCCAGGCTCGGTGGCTCACCCTGTAATTTCAGCACTTTGGGAGGCCAAGGAGAGTGGATTGTCTGAGCCCGTGGGTTCAAGACCAGTCTTGGCAACTTGGTGAGACCTCATCTCTACAGTAAATAAAAAATTAGCCAATTGTGGTAGTGCGCACCTGTAGTTCTGGCTACTTGGAAGGCTGAGGCAGAAGGATCATCGGAGCCCAGCAGGCCACTGCTGGAGTGGCCATGAGTGTGCCACTATACTCCAGCCTGAGTGACAGAAAAAATGAAAAAAATGAAAAAAAAAAGAAACCAAAAAGATCATGTTCACATCTCAACCCTGCTACTTACCAGCTATGAGAACCTAAGTGAGTTGCTTAATGTTTCTTTTTGGATAGGGGAAGGGGTAAAATGTCATCACGAATATATTTTCTTTTAAAATGCTTAAGAAAAGCATAGAACAAGCAAATATGGCAAAATGTTAACAGGTTATATTTACTTGCTAGCTATATGTTAATGTCCATTATACTGTCCTTTCTAATTTTCTGTTAGTTTGACATTTTTCATAATAAAAAATAAATTTAAAAAATTGAATTAGACAGTTTGAACCCAACCAATCCACTTCTAGAAACGTGTCAATATTCATTTGTTTACTGGAAAAAAGGAAAGTTTTCCAAGCAATAAGAAAATATTTAGGCAAGTATTTAATTTGATTATTGCAGTGTTATACATAATGGGTAAAACTTTTTGAAAGCTAAATATCCAGCAATTAGAAGCTGTTAAATAAATTATAATTCATGTATACAGTGAAAGGATATGCATCTCAACATGATGATACAGGTGTCTGTTTCCAGAGTCAGACAGAAAGATGTTTAAGATAAATGTGTTATGTGAAACAAGAGTTGCTTAATATTTCAGAGCCTCTGTTTACTCCTCTGTAAAGTGAGGGCACAGCAGTTAACTCACAGGCCCGTCTCAGCCTCTGGTTAGCTACACAAAGTCCCTAGGATGTGGCTCGCTAGGGTTTGCTGGAAAACAAGTGCAAGTTTCTTTTTGGGTTGACACAATATCTTTGCTATTACTGATGATAAAATAGCCCACAGAGCACAAGTACAGGTCAAAGTCGACTTTATGAAAATGTGTTGAATTGAACTGATTGGAATTCAGTAGGCTGTGGGTCCCACAAGAGGAGGTTGGAGAAGCAGCCAATTTGGAGGAAGGGAAGGGCAGATTGCTGTTGGAGAATTAAGGGAATAGACAAAGTGTAAAAAACAGAAAACAACTCAAGGAGCATTCAGCTTCCATGTGGTGTAGGAACAAATTGTCATTACATATCTTAGTGCTCTCGAGGCTGTTTTAAGGCAGGGCATGATAGCTAATGTTTAAATTATGCTCAGTCTATTGCAGATTTCTAAGATAACTTTAAATTATACTCAAGATATTGTGTTTAAGAAAGGTTTAAGTCATATTTTAAATATGACTTTAAAAGCATTCCACTAAAAGATGATGACCTATATTGTATTTTATTTAAGCTTTCGCTATTTAGATTAAAAAATAACAAAAAGACGTACCTGGAATTCATTTGCAAAAGTTCCAATCAAAGTTGACCTCATGTTCACATTCTAGCTTCCTGACATTGGATTTAGCAGCAGTTTCCTCAAAATCTTTCAAATGGAGATAAAAATACTACTCATCCTATTTCTGTTTTGAGAGGTTTAGATCAGATAAACCCTGGAAAGCACTTAGTCCAGTACCTAACATATAGTATGTGCTAAATAAAGTAGCTTTTATTATTGGTTTATTATCCATGTTACAACTAATATTTTACTTTAAAACCTTAAAAGGTCCCCCCCCCAAAGAAAAACCATTGGGTCCCACTCTTTTTACATTGTCTGTAGGTCCTTGCTCTCTACTCCCGTGGTTGGTCTGTATTTCCTTTCCTTTCACAGATTTTCCAAACATTGTTTTTATCATGGATAAATCACTACCCATAAAAAACTTGGGAAAGGAGTTTATATTACACTGTATGTGATGTCGTTTTTTTCTCCACTGCCTTTCTTTTCTTGGTTTGGCTGAATGTTGTATATTTCTTCAGTTTCCTTTCCATGCATGTTGACAATTTTCCTTCCCAAGCTGTAAACAGCCACCCATGCAGTGTTCCTGCTCTCCAGCCTGGGTTAATAAACCCAAGAGTGCAAAGAGCGCAAGTGTGTTCCTGCTAGTCTGTGTTCAATCTGAAACTGTATTTCTCTTCTTTCCTTTCACCCTTTCTGGTTGTAACATCTCTTTTGGTTTAACAAAATGTTACAAGAACATTCTAAGAAAACAATACTGTATTTTATCTACTTTCTGTGACAATTGTAACTTGAATGAATTTGTTCTCGACAAAGAAGGATTGTGACATTTCCAAACAAACAAAAATAACAGCTTTTGCTGTCTTATATGTCATCCATAAAGCATCAGCTCAGGTAGAAAAGGCCAGGTTTTCAACTAAAGTAAAAATGAAAAATTTGAGTTTCAGTCAACATCAGATACTGGTCTTTATCTTGACAAGAGGCTTTAAACTCTTTGGAATGGTAGCTCTGGTTGAACATTTGATGGCATGTACAATGTGACATTCTAGGAAACAGGATCTGTACTGTAACTTTGTATACTTGAAGTATACTATTCAGAGAAACAAGAGCTACAGAGGTGGTTTGGGTTTAGCTTTTAAGAATGGTCAGAGGCAAATATTTGACTGCTGAATATAATATTTGACTGATGGATGTTCAAACAAATATTATTCTCAATGCACTGAATAATAAAATAAATGGAGGCCTTTTCTAGTAATTCTACCTAAATAAGAGTGTAATTCCTTACTTTAGAGTGATATTTAAAAAATGTAAATCTGATCCTATGACTCCTCAAAGAAACCATTACGTCATTATCTTAATTTGAATAGGAATAATACAGGCATTTATTGTGCTATGAACTGGATGTAGCAACGAACAAAGGTGAACTGGGTATAGCACCTACTTTGATGAAACTCAGTGTAAGCAGAGAGATAAACATAGAGGTAGTTGCTAAGGGCTTGTGTTTGGGGGAGAGGTAGAGAGAATAGGAGAAACTGTCATAGAGGAGGTGACATTGAAACTCAGTGGGTTGGGCAGGAGGAACGGATTTTGCTAGATGGAGGAGGTTCGAAAGCCACTCTTGGCATAAAACCTAAATGAAGTAAGGTAGAGGAGCATCAAAGTATATGCTGGGTTCTGGAAATTGGCAAGAAGGCTTGTGTGGTGGGGAGCGGTTGTGGAGAAGGGTGAATGAGGAGAAGTGTGGCAGGAAATGACACTGGAAAGATAGACTGGGCATAGGTCCTGGATCATTTGGGTGACTCTCCTGAGGAGCTTGAGTGTTATTTTGTAGGCCACAGGAGGCCCCATGAAATTTTGGAAGCATGTGAGTGAGAGAGCGGATCTGTGTTTTACAAACAGAATGCTGGAGTGGTGGCAGTGAGTCGTTAAGTGAGTGGGAAGTGATGTCAGAGGGCAATGAATAAAAGCCAAACTTGGCAGAAGTTAGGTTGTTACAGTGAAGGGATTACTTTTTAAAATCTTTTTTTTTTTTAAATGTGTATTATAAAAGTAATATATGCTGAACAGAGATAATTTGGAAAATGCAGAAAATTATTTTTTTAAAAAGATCATAATGGGGTATGTCTGGGAGGAAAAACAGAGTCACGAGAAAATACTCTAAGGTTAATTAGCGTGAGGGGGGACCTTTTGGGAAGAGTCCAAAAGGATCCTTCCTCCCTTGTAGAGATCACTTAGTCCATCTCTTTTTTTACAGGCCCTAATTTTATTCACCTAGAAGTGCCACAACCCTTTGGATCTCAAGGCTTTTGCCTATGTATTTTTCCTCTGGAATAGTACCAGCTGGGTCCTCCTTTTGCCTGGTTAACTTTTATTCATCATTCAGTCTAATAATAATAGTAATAATAAGCATCATCATAATATCAGTGACTGCAAAGACACATATTGCTCACTTGTCTGTTGCTTGTTACTGTGGTTAGTGCTTTCGTTGGTTATCTAATTTGTTAATCCTACCTGAGTCCTATATGGTAAGTACTATTATTATCCCTTTCTGCAGATGAAGATACTAAGGTAAGGCATTACAAGGTTAAGTGACTTGAGCAAATGTAAATATCACAACTTACCACTCTCTCAGGAAAGCCTTTCCCGGCCACCTGTACCCCCTGACCAAGTTAGGAATGCCTGTAATATGATTTCATAGCTCCTAATTTCTCCTGGGAGACTTTCATCATATTAGTACTTGTTTGACAAATGCCAATCTTCCTTGCTAGACTGTAAGTCCTGTGAATGCAGGTGCTATGTCTGTTTTGTTCCCTGTTATACCTACCAATGTTTAGCTTTGTGATTACATGGCCCAGAGTTGGGCACTCAATTAACCAACCACTTGATGCTCATAATCACCACTCTTATAGTAAGATCAGTCTAAGCCTGTGGTGCACTGACCTGGTAAAAGTACCATACTGGAAGGGAATACAGTCAGCCTCAAGTTCCACATCTGTGGATTCAACAACCACAAATTGAAGATATTTTTTAAAGCAAAAATAATGCAAATAAAAAATACAGTATAGCTACTATTTATGTAGCATATACATTGTATTAGGCATCATAAGTAATCTAAAAATGACTTAAGGTATATGAGAGAATGTGTGTAGGTTCTGTGCAAATACTATGCCATTTTATATAGGGGACTCCAGCATCTGCAGATTTTGGTAATCTTTCTGGGAGACTGTGGTCCTGAAACTAACCCCTCATTGATACCCATGACAGCCCTGGGGCCTTGAGATAGGGAATTTGGGATTTCATGGGGCTTTGAGGCCTCCAGATCAAACTGTCTCTTTCTTTTCAGCCTCCTCTAATTCCCATAATTCCATGGAGCCTTCTCATAACTGATCTGATTTTCTAGGCCTCGAACTAGATCACATCCCCATGGAGGGCCAAGATGACAAGGACTCCAAACCTGCAATGGTTGATACTTAAATTTTCTGAGCAATCTCCTTTAAGAGATTCAAGCTTGCTTTTATTCAGGTTTTATCTGTCTGGTTTCCACTAAAGGTTTAAGGCTTTATAATTTAAAAAAATTAGTTGGAGATTATAGAAAGATGATATTTCAAGATAATGCCACATTAAAAGTTTTATTTTTATATTTTGTCTGATGCATTGGATTTAAGTGGATTTGAAAAATACTAATAAGAACAATGAGGCTAGGTATGGTGGTTCATGCCTGTAATCCCAGCACTTTGGGAGGCAGAGGTGAGACGATTGCCTGAGCCCAGGGGTTTGAGACCAGCCTGGACAACTTGGCAAAACTTTGTCTCTACAGTACATCAAAAAATTAGCCAGGCATGGTGGCACATGCCTGTAGTCCTAGCTAGGCAGAAGGATCGCCTGAGCCCAGTAGGTCAAGGCTGTGGTGTCTGTGAGCATGCCACTGTATTCCAGCCTGGATGACAGAAGGAGACTCTGACTCAAAACACACACACACACACACACACACACACGCGCGCGCGCGCGCGCAACAAAAACAGGTTACTTTATTGCGAAACGACAAATTATTAATATTTACATTTTAATTCAAATGCAGGTTAAACTTGTACATTCTAAGGCAAATACTTTTTAGAATTAGTTTTGGACCTGTTCTTTCTTTATTCCCCTTATTAAAGGAGATAAAATCTGTGAGGGCACTGGGAGGTAAACACTCTCATTTCATCAGGTTAATCATGGATATTTTGAATACAACAGTCAACATCCAAAGAGCAAACATTTAAATTAGTTTAACATAAGCAAATAGATTTAAGGATCTGGACTGTTTCTTTAACAGCTAATACAAAGTATCAAGGAAAGAAGCACATTATGAATTTTTTATTCTAGTTTTAGATATTTGAGGGTTTTTTTAAAACAAAAATCGGTCACAGTGTCAAGTAAGGTACTTAAATCAGGTCAGCACAGGTTTCAAAATATTGTCTTGGGAGCTACTTCAGTCTTTATCTTTGTTTTCCTGTTTATTTATAGACTGGAAAAGGAAGACAGCCTTTCCTACTTTTTCTGTTTCCTAACGATGATATCTCAGCTTGTAATGATTTAATACAAAGGAAGAAGGCATTCTTTCTGTATCTGCAGTACAAACTACCACTATCTGGGTTAATGGTTTTCAAATCCAAGTGTTGCCAGGCACGGTGGTTCACGCCTATAATTGCAGCACTTTGGGAAGCTCAGGTGGAAGGGTTGCTTTTGTCCAGGAGTTTGAGACCAGCATGGGCAGCATAGTGAGATCTTGTCTCTACAAAAAATCAAAAGAGTAACCGTGTGTGGTGATGTGTGCCTGTAGTCCCAGCTACTCAGGATGTTGAGGTGGAAGGATCTCCTGAGGCCTGGAGGCCAAGGCTGCTATGAGCCATGATCATGCCACTGCATTCCAGCATGGGTGACAGAATGAGACTCTGACTCAAAAAAAAAAATTCAAGTCTTAAGGGATTTTTACCATTTTATTTTATTTAAAATTTAATACAATGTTCTAAAAAAAAATTTTAGCCTAAAATATATTATAGCTGATATTATGAAAAGAATATAAGAATAGACTATATTATATATTTATACATATATATAAAGATAATTGTTGTAAGCCATAGCAAAAGTAATTACTGGCATTTTATAGCTGTTCCTATTACCAGATTTTGTTACTTTTGGCATGAAATTAAAGTTAATATAGCTTATGATATGATGAACCTACTTATAAAAATATTTTATAGTCTTTTACATTCATTCATTCAATAGACACTTTCTAACAGTGCTGAGTGCTAAAGATTCAGTGATGAGTAAGACCCAGCTCATGGTCTCAGGGAAAGGAGATGGCTTCATCTCCTCCATGGCTATCAAGGGCATCATCTAATTCCCTGTAAGAGCTACTGTAGTATCTCTTGACCCCCAGCAGTCAGAGGAGCATCCTCCAGTAACTCTTGATCTTTGGGTCATCAAGTACCATTTTAGCAATCTAGTTAGGGGTGGTAGAAAGAGTGAACTGAGATACATTCATTAACCCATCCATTCCCTAATATAAATGGACATTTGTGGCAGGAATGTCCTGTTCTACTTACTAGCAATATAAAAATGAAAGCTCTATTGGTAATATCCAGAAGCTTCCAGTTCAGTTGGGGAAATAAACAAGTAAACATAGAAATTCACCATCCAGTGTAGCAGGTGATTTTATCTTTTTATAATTACAATTTTCTAATACTGTCCATTCTTGTATTATTATAATACCAGCTCTAATGGTATTAGTAAGCATAGACTTTCATGGAGAACAAAATAGAGTCATCTAGAGGCAGTGCTGTGAATTCAGCAGCCCTGCTTCATTTTCCTCCTGCAGCTATGTGTCCTAGCTTTTTTTCAGTAAGTTCGGAGCCCTGTGACTGAGTTGTGGCAAGTGGGATGTGAGCAGAAGGGATGTATACCATCTGTTGTCATGGACATAAAATCCTGGCTGGGTTTGGTGGTTCATGCCTGTAATTCCAGTACTTTGTGAGGCTGAGGTGGGATGATTGCTTGAGCCTTGGAGTTTGAGACCAGCCTGGGCAACGTAGCAAAACCTCATTGTTATAGAAAATAAAAAAATTAGCTGGATGTGGTGATGTACAGCTGTATCCCCAACTACTTTGGAGGGCTGAGGCAGAAGAATCTCCTAAGCTCAGGAGGTTGAGGCAGTGAGCCGTGATCTGGCCACTGCACTCCAGCCTGGGTGACAGTGAAACTCTGACTTACAAAAGTAAAAATAAAATAATATAAAATCCTCTACACAAGCCTTCATGATCTTTCTTCGCTTTTTAAGATGCCCTTGGAGGCCAGGTATTGAGGATGACTGCATTCTCAGACTTGGAAGGACTCACTCACCGACCTATAAATACTGCCTCCCCACCATTCCAACAACAGTGGAATAGAATATAACGAGAAGTAAATTTTCATTGTGTCTCTTAAGACTTGAAATTTATTTTTATAGCAGCTACTCTATACTGATTAGTGCACTCGCCCGTGTACTCTCAGGCTGCCTGCCTGGATAAGCATGAGTTATGTGAAGAGGGGAGGAAGGTGTTCTAGGTGGAGAGCAGCACGATTGGGGGTGGGAGAAAGCTTGGACTTTCAGGTTGCAGTCAGTAGTCTGGTGTGGCCATTCTGTCGCCCAGAGCTCGACCTGCTGGGCTCCGGCGATCCTTCCGCCTCAGCCTTCCAAGTAGCCGGAATTACAGGCATGTGCTACCACACCCAGCTGATTTTTTGATTTATTGTAGAGATGAGGT
>NW_007248098.1:602454-635029 GCF_000164805.1 Carlito syrichta | reverse complement strand
AGAGATGAGGTCTCGCTGCCCAGGCGGGTCTCAAACCCACGGGCTCAGGCAATCCACTCATCTCAGCCTCCCAAAGGTGCGGGATTACAGGCTGAGCCACCGAGCCCGGCTTGAGGGCAGTATTTATAGATGGCACTGGAGGGGAAAGTCAGGGCAAGGACATGGAAAGTTTTGTGGGCCAAGTTAAGGGAGGGGAACCATGCAAACCCAAGGGGAAAGCAGTCCAAGAGATGGAGAGTATAATGGTAGTGATCAAACAGTAAAGAAAGGGAGCTAACCCCAGTCTGGTAATTGGTTTAATAATGGAAACAATATCTTGAAATAGAGCTAATTTTTAATAATGGACATGACCAGTAAGTTTTCTCACATACATGGTCTCTAAAAGCATATAAATGTAGACCCTTCCATGGCTGCTAATGTGTGTGTGGGCATTGACAGAGCATGAGAAGAGTGAAGGCACCAGGAACATTTAGCTTAAAGAAGATGAAATTTGGGAAGACCATCATCATTCCCTTCAAGTGTCAGAAAGGATAGCAGGTAGCAGAGGGGTTATACTTGACTGAATGCGAAAGGGTGAGCTAGGGCAAATAGGTAGAAAGGTAGGGAGACTGCTTTGGGATCAGCATAAGGCAGAACTTTCTGTCACAATGGCCTGAAGAGCCATTAGTCTGTCCTGGAGAAGGCTGCCACAAAGCTTATGAACAGGAAGCATTCACATAGACTGGCTCATCATGTGGAGAAGTTGTCATGGCGGGGGCTCAAGTATAGGATGAGGCTGGACTAGGTAACTTCCAGGGCCTTAGCTTATAGTGCCATATTCTTTGATAGTTGCCTGAAACTTAAAACTTTTTGAAGGGTGATATTACTTACATAACTCTGATTTCCATATAAGGGAAATGTATGATGTAAGACTGTACAACTTTCTTCTTTTTTTGAGTCAGAATCTCACTCTGCTGCCCAGGCTGGGTACAATGGCATGCTCACAGTCACCCCAGTCTCAACCTGCTGGGCTCAGGCGATCGTTCCGCCTCAAGGCTGAACAGCTTTCAAAGAAAGAAAACCATTCTTGCCCAAATGTCTTTGCCCAGAGTTAACCATTTGGCACCTTATACGTATTTTTTTGCTGAGGCTGATGGATATGCATTTAGTCCAGTTAACATAGCTAAATGGCCTTGAAGTGGTATCACTGGATGTACAACAAGGAAGTGGGGTGAATGAAAAGGTAGATAATATCTTCCTCTGAGATACTGGGAGAAGAAACTCTCCCTTAACTCCCTTATTTATAAGAGCCAGATAGCTTAGCTGGTCCTCTGAAGCTGTCAGAATTTATCTCATCACTGCCTCTGAACTGATGGATGGGAATTGGTCTTGCTTTCTAAATGTGCACTGTAGCAAGATACAACTTTATTTAAAATACCATTAAGAAGCAAACACATTAGGGCTACTCTGAAGGCTTTCACTTGCAACATGAATTATTTAAATAGCTTCTTAATAACTGCATTGATTTCCACAGTTAAAAGCAGATCAGATTATGGAATCTGCTCAATACCACTTAAATGTTTATAGATGTTAGAGTTGACAAAGACTTTTTAGACACTGATAATTCCTTTCACTTGATCAGAATGCTAGGGATTTGGCATTACTAGTAATGCTCTGTGATTCTTTTCAATAAAACGGGAACACTATAGCAGCCGCCATTTAAGGTCTTCATTCTTATTCCATTTGGGTCCTAGAGTCATTGCCTGAAAATCTAGTTATGATAAAAATCTGACCAGAAAGTTTTACATTTATATCGATCAGAAGCTTTTATGTTTCTTTTACAAGGATCAATGCAGTAGCCATGTCTTAACTTGCATGTATTGATGTGTATATTTTTAAATATCTATGTATATTTATAATAATACAATCAAATAAGATTTCGGTTTCTTAACTGCTTTTGGTATCCTGTGAAAGGATAAAAGAAGAGCAAGTTTACTAGTATGAGAAGAAATGATAGGTGAAGCAAAAATTAGATCTTACATTCTTTCTGATTCTCTCCTTATATGGAAATCTCTGGGAAGAGTAATTTTCATGGTGTAGTAGTCTGCTTAGTCTGCCATAACAAAATACCATAGACCAGGTGACTTAAACAACAGAAATGTAATTTTTCACAGTTCTGGAGGATGGAGGCTCAAAATTAGGGTACCAGCATCGTTGAGTTTTAGGGAGGGCTCTTCCTGGCTTGCAGAGGACACCTTCCTGCTTGTGTTCACATACCTTCCCTCAATGCATGCACAGGATGTGTGTGTGTATGTGTGTGTTGGTGGGGGTGAAAGATATCTCTTCTTCTTCTTACAAGGCCACCAATCCTATAGGAATAGCATCCTACCCTTATGAATTCATTTAACTGTAATTACTTCCTTATAGGCCCTATCTCCAAATATAGTCACATTGAAAGTAAGGATTTCAATATACAAGTTTTGGGGAGACAGAATTCAGTTCTTAGCACAAAGGCAGTAACCTCTGCAGTCAGATTGCCTGAGTTTGAATGTAACCTGAGGAAACTTACTTACTCTCTCTGTTTCTCAGTTTTTGTGAACTGTTAATGAAGATAATGATTATTTCACAGCTTTGTCATATTGAATAAATGAGTTAAGATATGCAGAGTCCTCAGAAGAGTGAATGGCATTTATAAAGTACTCAATACAAGTTATTATTATTAAATATCAACTAGATATTTTATGCCTTTAGCTGAGACTTTTGTGATTTTATATATTGTGGTCTGTAAGTGCTTCATGTTTACATATCGAATGATTATTGGCATCAGGAATTTACAGTAAATTTCCCCCTGGATCTTGATAGATACTTAAGTATAAAGGAATAGAATATATTTTATTTTCTAAAATTATCTTATAAAAGTTTTAAAGAAGTTTTTCATGTTTCCATTTAGCTCTTACACACATACACACGTACACAGTACACAAACTCGTACACAGACTTCCTACTTGTACTATAAAAAAATAGAACACATAGTTGTAGACCATACTAGAAATCAAAGTACTTTTTTCATAATAAGACATTCAGTAATCTTTGGACTCTTTCTGTAGAGATTTTGGGATCAAAGATATCCCCATTTAGTTAGTGTTTTGGAAAGCTAAGTAGGAAGCAGTTGACACTTACCAGAATCTTTACAGGTAAGGCACAATGGCCTAATTCATTGACCAATATTATTTTTCCTGCATTAAATTGAACACTGAATGTAATTCAACTTGAATTAAAAGTGTGGAGAAGACGCACTTAAGTGATTCTTAAATGATAATTTTTATTTTTTATGACTTGTATCGTACTACCAGGCTGTCTCCAGTCCTTCTGGACTTCTTCTAAGCCTGGAGGAAGAGGTGTGTTCTTTCTGTATGAAACAAGGTCATTTTAATTTGGCAGAAAGTGTTTAAAAATAAATTAGAAAGAAGCCCATTTGTGGTGGCTCATGCCTGTAATCCCAACACTTTGGGAGGCTGAGGCGGGAGGATCTCTTGAACTCAAGAGTTCGAGACCAGTCTGGGCAACATAGTGAGACCTTGTCTCTATAAAAAAATTAGCTAGATGTAATGGCATATACCTGTAGTCCCAGGTCTCAGGAGGCTGAAGCAGGAGGATTGCCTTAGCCTAGGAGGTCAAAGTCAAGATTGTGTCACTGCTCTCCAGCCTGGGTACAGACCAAGAAAGAAAGAGAGAGAGAGAGAGAGAGAGAGAGAGAGAGAAAGAGAGAGAGAGAGAGAGAGAGAAAGAAAGAAAGAAAGAAAAAGAAAAAAATAATAAGAAGAAAAAGCAAAAAAGAAACTGCTCTTCCTTAGCAATTGTTCCTTCCTGCCTTCTGAATTCGTGCTGCCTGACTTGGGCCTACTGCTATTCAGTTTGAGTAACTGAACAAGTCACAGATATTTTACACTTATAAACATTTCATTCTAAATAGTTGTACTTATGAGTCAAATTATAAGACTCACTAAAATTAGAAACCTAAGAGGTTTTTTTTATATCTGAGCTTCTGCTTTAAAAAAATCAAAGTGAAATATTTATGTAACACAAAATCTCTAACTGTTATAGGATGTGTTGTTTAAATGATCTATCCTTGTAATACTTCTCAGTATTAGGGTGGCTAGTTCTACTAGAATTTTGAATGCAGTAGAAAATAAAATCAGCATGTTATGGGTACATACAACTTATATATCGACTAAAGTGTTTAAATTATATTTCAGATATACTGGGACACCACTGTTTCCCAAACTATGGGCAGATATAGTATTAAGAAACAGTCTCTCTGGAAAAAAATAATATAACTCTACACCTGTCTTCATAATAAAAAGTTAATTTGAATTGAGTCATAAACCCAAATGCAAACCCAGAACTATAAATCTTCTAGAAGAAGACATGGAAAGATGTTATTGTGGCCTTGGGTAGGCAGAGGTTTCTTACACATAACACAAAAAGCACAAATAAAAAACTTTTACAAATTGACAAATTTGATGTCAACAGAATTAAACATTTCTGCTTACCAAAATAAACCACCTTTAAAAAGATAAATAGACAGGTATACAACTGGGACAATGTTCACAGCATTTATATCAAAGGACTTGGATTCAGAATACATGAAGAATTTCTACAAATCTACCATAAAAAGACAAACAACCCAATTAAAGACTTGAGCAGGACTATATGAAAGAAGATATATGAATAGCCAGTAACCTAAAAAAAGGTGCTCAACATCATTAGACCCCAAGAAAACGCAAGTTATAGCCATAAAAAGATACTGTATCACAACTGCTAGAGCAGGTAAAATAAAAAGACTGCCAACACCAAATGTTGGGGAGAATGTGTAGCCTCTGGGATTCTTAATCATTGTGGGAGTATGAAATAGTCTAATCATACTGGAGAACTGTTCAATCATTCGTTATAAAGTTAAACATATATTTATCTTGTATGACCCAGCAACTCTATGTATAGGTATTTACCAACAAGAAATAAAAGCATTTGTTCACCAAAAAGACTTACATAAAAATGTTTATAGCAGGCTTTCTTGTAAAGCCAAAAACTGGAAACAGTCTGAATGTCCATTAACAGAAGAATAGATAAACACATATTTTTATACTGTAATTCTACTTAGTAATAAAAAAGAATCACTACTTATTCAAGCAACAACACAGATGAATCTCAAAAACATGCGGAATGCAAAAAGCCAATTGCAAAAAAAAGTCCTTATTCGATAATTTTACTTCCACACAATCCATATATAGACACAAATCACCAATGGTAATAGACATTGGACAGTGGTTGGAGAGAGAATTGACAGGAAACGGGCACGAGGGAACACTCATGTATGGAAACGTCCCATGTCTTGTTTTGAGTGGTGGTTATGCAACTGTATACAATTGCCAAAAACTCATTAACTAAACATGTAAGATCTATGTATTTTATTTGAAGTTAATTATATCTCAATTTTTAGAAAAAGTAAAAAGAATCTGTCTTCCCCTGAAAAAATGATTGCAGACTAATAAATAATTCAATGTAGAAACCAAAAGGATGTGAGAAGATGTTATATGTGAGATTTCTTGGGAAAAGGTGATGGCTACCTACACTGTGCACAAATACGTCTTTGCTATGAGAACCCCTCAAAAGAGTCTTAGAGAGAGTGACCTGGAGCCAACAACCTACTGAGGGAATGGAAATAAAATGTGTAGCTTCTATACCAGCAGATCTAGGAACATCACTGAAGAGGCCATTTCAGAGTAAATAGATTTTGGAGGTGGTAGTAGGGGAGGGATGAGCTTTGCCTTCAATAAAGATGGCAACTCTTATTCATGCCTCATCCAGAGGAGAAGTTGGTACGTGGTAATCCTTTCCAGGATAGTTCATGTGTTCTTCAGCTTGGGCTCAAATGACTGATGAAAGATTAGTTGGTGAATTAATGTTGAAAGTGGAGCAGAGGAGGAAGCATCCTGAAGTCAGGGACACTGGATTAATTTTAAGTGTCAGAATTGTTCCTTGTATCCTGTTTCTTGAGGCCAAGGATTTGGGGCCCTGCCTCAGATTGAAGGCAGAGATCATATATGGTCAGGCTTCTGGATGGAGGAGAATTCCTTTGTGTTCACAGTTACAGAAAAGCATTGATTCTCCAAAGATTACCTTTCGTCTGTATAAACAATGGACTTTATATAACCTGATTCCCCCATGGAGTCTTGTATAATGATCTCAAAGATTATTCTTTACTTCTGAATGCTTTCAATGCTGCTGAAAGCAAAAGGGACTTGAGAAGTCAGAGAGGGTGGCAGCATTAGAGTCACTTCTTTCTTCCAGCAATGGTAGAAACAGCAAATCTAACGCATTTCTTAGTAAAACCTCAGCCAATCTCCTTGATCACAGAAGTAAAAGTGGTATGAAATGTGGTGATTTGCCTGCATTTTAGGAGTCAGGCTCCTGAAATCTGTTTCAGAGAAGTTTACTTGTATATACTTAATCCCCTAAATGGCATAGTATCTAATATGCCTATAAATGGAGCTTGGTTTTAGGAAAGCGGTGGTATATCATGCAGATATGGATAATCAGCGCCTCTGATATTTCCTGAATGACAGCTGTATGTATTGCATGTGATACAGACCATTCCTTTGTACTCATGACCCTCACAATTTGAACATTTTATGTGTTATACATTCTAAAGATGCAAAACTGTTTCAAGACTGTCCATCAAACCCTTGGGAAGTTGATCCAGGAGGAAGTGTCATATGCATGGGCTGTCTTTGTTCATATTGTTATATACATTTCAACATTCATTTGTCAGCCCCCAGATTGGTCAGATTTCAACATCTCTTAGTCCTGCACCGATGGACAGAAAGATGAAGATTCTGTGTAGTGAATACTTGACTGTAGTGTTGACGTTTCTGACAGAACAGGCAATTTTTAAAATTGAGTGAGGCATTAGATAGACTTTGCTTTATGGAGTATATATCACTTAGTTATGAATTATATACCATTTTTGCTAATTGTGCTAAACTCAGAGAGACTGTAAGAGACAAGAGAATAGTCTTCTCTTTGCACTTCTTACTCCCCTAGAGTACCTTTAGAAGGGCTCAGGTGGGAGCAACAGACCAGACCAAAAAATAAATAAATAAATACCAGTGACAGTGGTGGAGATAAGTTAGCATCACTAAGGGCAACCATGGAGTTCTGGCATGGTGGCCTTTAGGATAGTAGTTGTCAGTCTGCTGTATTGTTTCTATGTAAGTTCTCCCCCACCCCCCTTAATATCACTCTTTCAGGGTTTAATCTAAGTAGATTGGAAACTCTAAAGCAGGTTTCACCTTGGAGAGTATCACCTTTTGGCATTTATACTTCTCTAGCTATTCCATTTCCTTCTACCCCTTTAAAAAAAAAAACAATCACTCATGTTTATTTTGTCTATTAAAGATATTTTTCCAGCAGAATATCATTGTAGGGAAACAAAACAGTTTCCTCCACAGAGAACAAGATTAATGTGCAAACTTAGCACTTATCTACTTATGTTTTATAATAACTTAAAATTCTTGTTACATCACTGAATTAAATATTCATGGTAAAAAAGAAAAGGCAAGAAGTAGCGTGGGGGCAGGGTAAGATTCTGGGATGTACTCCAGAGATGGGTAGCCCAGCTGCTTGGTTTCAGATTTATCTGATTATTTTTCTTCACTACCCTTCAAATTTCAGTATAAAGGCCTCAGCTGAGGATTCTTTTGCTAATCACGTTATTTCTAAACAATATAAAAATGTATGCTATGCTTTTCCAGGAACCCATTACTTGGTTAGCTCTCATTTTATTTTTTGTTGGTGGTGGCCGTAAAAATGAGATCAATAAGGGAAACCTCAAGGATGGAACTTCTGTTTGGGTGGGCCTTTTTCATGACAGGAACATCCTCAGAAATTTGTGTATGTAGTCATATTGAAGTCTGAGTGAAAACAGACCACTGAGAGTTATTTCTTTCATTCAGAATAAAAAGTAGACGTTGCAAACTTGGTAATCAAGTATGGAAATAGATAAATAACAATCCAACCCAAAACTTTGTGGCTTCAGATAATAACAATTTATTATTTCTCATGATTCTGTGACTCAGGAATTTGGAGAGGGTTTGACTGCACCACACAGCATCCACTGGGCTGTATCAGTGGGCTGCTTTCCACTGGGTTTATTCACTCAGCTGCATTCATCTGGCATCTTGAATGGTCTTGGAGGTTGTGAAGGTTTCACTTTCAATAGCTAGTGCCTCTTGCTTTGCTGTTAGCCTTTCTTTCTCCACATGGAGAACTTGGCCTTTTTCACAGCACAGTGGTCTCAAGATAGTTAGACTTACCTGATGGCTTGCATCCAAAAGGAGAAGCTTCCAGGCACGGTATCACCTCTACCATATTTTATTGGTTAAAGCAAGTCACCATGCCAGCCCAGATTCAAGCTGAGACAAGGTAGATTTCTGCTTTAGGTGATACAATGGCAGATGAGTACTTACTAGAAGGGAAGAAATTGATGGTGGCTCTTTGGAGATTACCCATTACAGTTATTTACATATGTTACTGAAGTTGGAAGGAACCGTTTTAGAAAAAACTGCCACCTTTAAATTATTCCAGTCAGGTTTACTGCTACAGTGAAGATGGTGAAGCTTTTACTGGTAGATTATCTCTTGGAGGTGACTCTATGAATCTGATCATGTTGATCAGAACTCCTCCCCACCCTGTGCCCCTGCTCAAAATGATCTGTTCTCATTAAACAATAACTTGACTATCTGATGAAACATTTATTAACACATTGAACTAAGTCCTTAGGATACTATAATGAATGCATTCTTGATTGTTAGGAAATTTAGGCAAAGATTAATTTGGTCTAGACTTAAAAATAAGTCTAGGTTTTCCATCTTTCTATTTCAATTGGCTATGTAACTCTTTTTGCTTTTCCTCCTACTTTCTGGAGGAATAGTATGGGTTCATTTTCTCATAGCAGGAGATAATCTTGAAAATGAGTACCTTCTTTTTTTTGGAGTTAGAGTCTCACTCTCTCACCTAGGCTGGAGTCCAGCGTCGACCTGCTGGGCTCCCGTGATCCTGCCACCTCAGCCTTCAATGTAGTCGGAACTACAGGTGCATGCTACCATGCCCTGCTAATTTTTTATTTATTATCAAGATGAGGTCTCACCAAGTTGCAGGGGGGTGGGGGGAGTCTTGAACCCACAGGCTCAGGAAATCCACATGCCTCGGCCTCCCAAAGTGCAGGGATTACAGGCTGAGCCACTGAGCCTGCCAAGTACCTTTTTTAATGGAAAAAATAAGGCTGAAATTCTAGACTCCAACTCCAAAAATAAAAAAGGTCCCCTAAATGCAAAGACTAGCCTAAGGCTTGGAGAATAGAAAAATCTACTGTTCCTATTGCGTTCCAATAATTGGCAATAAAATAGCCTGACTATTGTGTATCAAATACTCTGAAGGAAGAGCCATGGAATAGGAATCAGAGGACTGATGTTCTGGCCACCTTTAGCAAGTCGTTTAACTCTGAGCCTGGTTTTTAAATCTATAAAATGAGGAAAAGAATTTCTTCTCCACCTACTTGAGGAAGTGTTTGTGAAGTTTTAAATAAAGAAAAGTATTCAGAGCCACACCTAAGGTATTGTAACTGAGCAATAAAAGAAGTGTTGGGATACAGAAAAATGGAAAGTGTGAAAAATTCTATTAAATATATATATATATTTATCTCCCCTTCAAGGGGCTCACAGTCTTATTAGGGTATATTTCTAGTAGTATATTTAGTTAAGGCAGAGTGATAGTTTAAAATAATCGCACTCATCTCCAAAGAGAGTTAGCAAGACCTAATTTCCTTGTCAGTTCTGCTTGGTTCTGCTGATTTTGTAGAACATTTGGGTCAGGCTGAACTGCCTTGGCCAAAGTGCCAGTTCCCTTTAAATGTCTAATTTCTGGAAAAGCTGGGTAACATGGCAGAACAGTTATAATAGGATTGGGCTTGTTCTTTCTGCCATGGGATTCTTATCATTTCTGGGTCTTCCTTGACTGTACTTTTATGTATTTGTAGTCAAAACTCCCTTTCATGACTGATTTAATAGGGGTTTTAAAAGATTATCAGATAAACATCGGATAAATATAATTCTAGACTCCTGCTGGTCATAAAATAATTGCCATATTTAACTGATAGCATATATTCATTTCTTCATTTTTCAGGAATTCAGCTCATTGCAGGTTTGTGCTGTCTACTACTATAGCCATGAACTATGTCTATTTAAATTTAAATTAATTAAAATTAAAAATTCAGTTCTTTAGTCATGCCAGTCATAATTCAAACCATATTTCAAGTGCTCAATAGCTGCATGTGCTAGTGGCCACTGTAGGACAGTACAGATGTAGAATATTTTCATCAGCACAGAATTTTTTCTTTTTAGTTAACAGTTATTTATTGGAGAATAGAAAAATCTACACATAAAGTGACATATAAATATAGTTAGTGTAAATTAAGTGCCTTCTAATTATACAACATTCAATAAAACTAATGTTGAAGCTTGCCCAAAAGAGCTATAGTAGTTTTAACTTATTTGAAATTCTAAGATTTTGGTTTTTCCTTTAAAAAATTTCGATTTGGGGGTTAATGTGCAGGTTTGTTACATGGGTACATTCATCATCACAGAAAATTCTAATGGACAGGACTATTATAGACTATTTTCTAACTTGTATGTTGCTGTTTTTCTTTCCTGTTATTTCCTTCAAAAGGCACTTTCTTTCATGTCTGTTTGTTTTGGGTGAGAAAGGAGGGTGGGGGAAGGAAGCTAGTAGTGCTGATGAAATGGTTGGTAATTGGATGAACTGAAACTGTTGGGTAGAGTAAGATTTTTGAAATATCTTTGAATTGAATTTATATCTATTGCCAGAAGTGGTGGTTTGTAGAGGTTTTTATTTGATTTTTAAATGGACTAGAATCATGTATCAAAATCATGTACATAATTCTCATGAACTAATTACTATACTTTTCTTGCTGAATATTGTTTTATTACTTCTAAAAATTTTACTTTATGACAAGCTCCCTTACTATAGTGAAAATTAGGCTACTGTGTTCATATCAAAGTCATTTGAAGTAGAATGCTCCCTTTTCTCAGTTTAAGCAAAATTTCTGAACCAAGATCTGTTTGGATCTTGATATATGCCAATTAAAATATTGACTTTAAACAAAAGGGTCATAAAAAATATGATTAAAATGATAGGAGCTGAGTCCTTATCGCATAATCCAAAGTAAACGAGAATTGCACAATGTCATACTTAAGAAGCACAGCTCAGTTGCACAGACATGTTCCTGAATATTCCAAACTGCTTTTAAATTATAGTGCTTTATATTGAAAGATTGATATTAAAATATTTGGGAATTAAAGTTTACCTTATAATCAATGGTTGCTAAAAGGCTTTAAGATAGAGCACTGTGAAGATGTGGTACGAAAAAGAACAGTCCCCGAAACCAAGCCACATTTCTTCAGATCAGAATCGGAAAATTTCATATTATCAGTGTGATTTACCAAAGTGTCTTCCATAATGGAAGCCTGTTTTTCACCTTAACATTGACCTGATTTATGCAAAGCCAGGAAACAAAATTATACTTTGGTGTTATTTAATGTGCATTACTTGGACCAAATTTATTTATTTTATTTGTGAAACTAAAAATGAAGTGTTGTCGCTGAGAACTTGAATTCCATGAACTCAGGTTCTCATATCTGTGAACAGACTTGTCTTAAGGATATTTTGCTATCTTCATATCAAAACCAATGAGAGCAGGTGCTCAAGATGCAGCTAGTTAGCTAGGAGCCAGGAACTTCAAAAGAGAAGCATGTCTCATAGCTCATTTCATTGAATCCTTTGTGATGAGAACTACTTGAGGATTGGGCAACTGGAGTGATTTCCCAGATCTACTTCTGCTTTGTTCTGGGTAGCTGGGCAGACTACTTATATATATCTGTTCAAAATTTCAAATCATTAAACAAAATGCCTGTCTTTAGTGTTACTCAATCACTTGTGTCATGACACACCAGTGTGTCACAAAGATTTCCTCCAGTGTTGCAGCAAGCCTCCTTTTCCCAAAGCTCTGGTTCCTTTTCTGACACATCATTACCAGGCTACCTGCCCGGCCTTCACTCTCTCTCCTCATCCTCAAACATTATGACTGGATTTAGTCCAGAACTTTTCTTGGACAGGGTTGATTTTCAGTTCCTAATCTGAGTTTCTCCACAGATGCCTAACTGCTATTGCTGCAAGAGATGAAGTCAGTCTTTACACAGTATTTCTAATAGTTTATCATTAAAATGTGATTTATTTGAATTAAGCATTGCCAGTGTCTCCGTCTCACCCTCCCCCATCCCTCACCCCCATTAAACCGCTGTTTCTTTTATTACCTGGAATGCATTTGGGACACCAAGTGAAAGGGAAGAGTGAAGAGCAGAAAAGTGCTGGTGGAATGGCAAACACTTGTGAACTTGGCTGTTTCTAGTGGGGCAGAAAAATGTACACATGAATGTCGGCCATTCTTATAGGCACTTTCAGATTCCCCTTCACAAAGCTTTCTCTGATCACCATTTGGAGTCAATCTCTTTTTCTCTGTTCTTGCACTGTGTGTTATATAGATCTCTATCATATTACTGATCAGAGCCTGCTTTGTCACTTGGCTGTTTGTGCATGTCTTTTTCTTTTCTTTCTTTTTTTGAGTCGAAATCACTCTGTTACCCAGGTTGCAGTACAGTGGCAGGACCACAGCTCACCACAGCCTTGAAATTCTAGGCTCAGGTGATCCTTCTGTCCCAACCTCCCACGTAGCTGGGACTACAGGCATGTGCTACCATGCCTGGCTATTATTTTATTTTTTGTAGAGACGAGGTCTCACTATGTTGCTTAGGCTGGTTTTGAACAGTCTTTCAAAGTGCTGGGGTTATAGGCATGACCCACTGCACCTGGACCGTGCATGTCTTTTTCTTATTGAAACTGTCAGATTCTTTTTTGTACCTTCAGAAGTACGTAAAATATGACATAATATACAAATTAATAGGTAGATATATTTTTTAAAATTCCTTAAATATAATGAGTTTATATTCAATAATAGGATTGAGTACATACTCTGTATTGTACAAGACACTGTTAATAAAACAGTGAACAAAACAGATAAAATATCTTCTCTCAAGGAGCTTTCATAATGTAGTAGAGAAAATAGACATTAAATGATAACTTAAATTGCAGTTTGATGAGCCCAAAAAGGAGATGTACAGTATGCTTTATTAAGACTATGTAACAGAAAGACCCTGTTTCTTCTGGGCAGTAAGAAAGAAGATTTTCTGGTAGAAGTGGTTTAAGCTGAAACTTAAAGAATAAATAGGAGTTGACCAGGCCAAGAGGTAGAGAAAGAGCATTCCATGCAGAGGCAGCATGTGTGAAGCATGTTGCTGACTTGGTCACATTATAAGTATGAGAAGCTAAAAGAGCAGAATACCTGGATCTTAGTGGGTGAGGAAGAGAATAGTGCAAGGTGGTGCTAGAGATGTGTGAGTCAAATGTTGCAGGGATATGTGGGCCCTGTGAAGGATTTGGTTCTGTAGCCTAAGATCAAGAAGCAGCTATTGAAAGGTATAGAATAGAAAATGTTTCAACTGTATTCATCCTAACAGTCTCCCAATGGATCCCTGGCTTTTGCACTCATTGTTCTCGTTTGCTTTTGACTGCTATGGGAAAGGAGGAAGAAGCATGTCTTATACGGGCAATTAGAACCTCTCTACCAAAAGATGGTGATATGCTTCCTCGGAAAAGAGTTTGACTTATAGGTTGATGGCTACCAGTCTGGATCCAAAGCTTTCAAAACTTGAATTTTTTTTGTCTTGGATGTAGACCGCTTAGTTTTTTCTGAAAATCTGGTTTCTAGTAATTATCTTCCTCTCATCCTCTCTGCCGCACACAACTCCCTCCAAGGACACTTAGCTACCAATGGGAAAAATCCGGTGTCTTTACCTTGCTGAGACTGTATGCCTATATTGATCATAGGCAATCTCACAGGCAACTCTGGAGGAGGGAAGAGGGGATGGGAAACCAAAATGCAAAAAACCTGATGCTACGTACCCAATCATTATTTTGTTGAAGTGGAAGTCAAACAGATAAGGAGAGTTGTAAAATTTATGAATGCAATGAGAATAGGCAAGGAAAGAATTTTTTTTTTTTTTTTCTGAGTTGGAGTCTCACTCTGTCGCCCAGACTGGAGTGCAGTGGCCGCTCCCGGCCACCACAGCCTCGACCTGCTGGGCTCTGGCAATCTTTCCACCTCAGCCTTCCCAGTAGCCGGAATTACAGGCATGCACTACCATGCCTGGCTGATTTTTTTTGATTTATTGTAGAGATGAGGTCTCGCTGCCCAGGCGGGTCTTGAACCCGTGGGCTCAGGCAATCCACTCACCTCAGCCTCCCAAAGGCGCGGGAATACAGGCTGAGCCACCAAGCCCGGCAGGAAAGAATTTTTAAGGGCCATTTCACATTTTAAAATCCAGCCTATAATATTACTTGAAGATACCAATGCTTTGTATATGTAAAACTTTTAAGTGATAACATTTTTTAAGTGTCAGAACAAAACTTAAATTGTGCATAAACAAAGAGGCACAGATCCAGAAAGGTTATTTTTACTCTTTGAGCTGAAAGTATTAGTAGAAATATAAATGAATTTAATGGTTTAGATAACCACTTCTTACTGAAAAGAAGCACTGAAGAGAGTAGTTTTTAGTAAATACTTGATTATTTGATAATCACTACTCCGCTAGATACTATAGAGAAAAATAAGGGTACAATATTTACTTATGAGAACTATAACTCTTAAATGTAAACTTTGTATTTATTTTTAAGCACTCTGAGATTTTGGACAGGGTGTTCAATCTTTGACCTAGTTTCATATTGCCAGGTATGGCTATAGGACATGGTGCATGTAAAAGAGCTTCCAAAAATATAGAGCATCTTAGAAATGTATTTACTAGTATTGTTTCAATTACCTATTACTGAGTGACAAAATACCTCAAACTTAAAACAATGATTTACTATTTTGTACTGTTTCCTGGGTTAGCAAGGATCAGCTGGGTGGCTCTTCTGCTCCATTTGACTTTGGTTGGGTCACTCAGGCAGCTGCAATGCAGTTGGGAGCTCAACTGAGGACAGAATGTCCAAGAAGGCCTCATTCACATGCCTCACAGTTGCCTGACTGTTGACTTAAAGTGCCTCTATTCTCCTCTATGTGGATTCTTATTCTGTAGGACCTTTGTCTCCATGTGGTCTCTAACTGGACAGCAGACTATTCCAGACTTCTTTATGTGACTGTTGACTGAAACCTCTTTTGGCCTAGATCTAAAAGTCACTCAGTGATACTTCTGCATTCTTCTGGTCCAGTCATAGGGCCATCTCATATTCAAGGAGGGAAGTAAAATAGGTTCCAGTTTTTTACTTAGAAGGGCAGAGTCACATTGGGAAAGCATATGCAGAATGGGAGGAATTGTGGCAGCCATTTTTGGAACATCCTTCTACAATTATTATTAGGTAAAGCTTGAAAGATTAAAAGACTGTTCCTCATGAAGAAGCAATTCGAACCAAGTTTATCCTATACTTCCAAATATTAAAAATGTTACTCTTAACATAAATGTACTACACATAATAACCATCACATGTATTTACCGTAGTCATTCCAGTTGAAGGGGAAAATATAGCCCCTAAAAACCTAATTCTTGATTTAGTCATATTGTTTAATTAAAAAGAAGTGTACAACAATAATATGTTTTATTGTTTCAGAAGTTAAATTCATTCTAATACAAAGGGAATTTTGAACTCCCTCTAGTGGCAAAAGATTTTCTTTTTTATTTTTTCAAAGAGCTTGCTTAAAATAAGATGGCTGACTTATGTATAAAATGACATCGTTTAAAAAATACTTGGTGCTTACAGTGATGCCCATTCCCTTCTGTGTGAGTTATGGTAGGTTATTTCATCTCTTATGAGAACTGTTCACCTTTTCAAGAAACATTGATCATATTACATGAAAAAAAAAGAAAGGAAACTTCCAGTTAACTTTTAAAGTGTTAAAAACTACTAACTGCTCTCTTAATCAGGATATTAAATAAACATTATTACATTTTGACAATTAAAATATCCTGATCCCTGACTAAAAAATAAATTGAACTTTTAGTTTTTGTCTGAATAATTATTTTTTGAACAGATAAATGTATTTAATTGAAAATATCTTTAGATAGAGAATAATAGGTAGTTTTGAAATGCAAAGCTTGGAAAGCACCAATAGCCAAACTGGGGGAAAAATGAGATGCCAAAGTCTTATGCTTTTCTTTAAAAAAAAAAAGTTCACGGCAACTTTCTTGGATTCCCTCCCACTGTGGGAGCTTTTCTGTGTTCTCAATAAATACTGCTTAAAAAAAAAAAAAAGTTGAAACTTGGATTTTTGTAACCAATGGGAAACTATATTCATCATAGCTATCACCATCATTCTATACAAAGAAAAACAAAACATCAAGGGGTAGAAATAGGAAAACTGCTACTTCAGACTTTGTAGGCTAAGTTTTTTGTCCTTACCCACCGCCAAAGAGAATTAATAATACTCATTAACTTACTCTGTTACTTGCCCATTTGTAGGCACATTTATTCTGGTTCTTTAAAAAAGGACATTTTCTGTAATGCTATCAAAAAAGACATTCTTACAAAATGCTATTTTCTCAACTATTTGTGGAAGCTGATCCAATTTACTTATTCTGCATTGTCTGGTAGGTTGATGTCTGCATCCCTCTGTTCTCCTGCCCACAAAGTTAGGAAAATGGTTAGGGATGGTAAGAATTTTTTTTTTTTTTAAATCTCTAGAAAGTAGAACCTAGGATTATCAAAATAATTCCGAGATTTTGTTTTCTTTGAGAGTAAACTATGAACTAGAGAGATTTCACTAAAATAATGAATCCATCTGATAAAAAGTTAGCCTTTGTTTCCTTCCAATACCTCTTTTTCATTCGACATTTACAACTGAGTTTGTGTCTCTTGTGGTCTCGATTACATCCGGTGTTTTCAGCTGGCAGCATTTCCTCTGTTGAGGCCACCCCACGTTATTTGCCAGGCTACATTTCTGTGAATATAAAGAGAGTAAACCAAGTTGTATTAGAGAGTAAAATTTAATAAAATACTGAGTGTAAGTATAACTGTTACTTCAAACAAAAAATGAGGCAATATGTATTTGTTCTAAACAAATGTGATTATAATATGTAGGTTACAAAAGTGCACAGAAAGTCTTATAGCCATCTCATAACCATTCCGCATGTTTTCTCTTGAATATTTATAAGAACCCCATTTAACTAACAAACAGAGACCAGAGATTCCCTTCCAGCTCTGGTTGCACAGATCTGAAATAATGAAAGTGAATTTGCATTTCTTAAAATGGTGTTTTCTTCCAGCTCTCATAGAAATGTTTTTGGAACAGTGATCTGTGCTAACAGCTGTATTCAATCTTGAGTAAAAGTCATTTCCTGAAGAGAATGAAATTCAACTAACATTCGAACTTGCCTGGAACATAATCCTGTAGGGTGAGTGTACTATGTGATTATGAAACTGGAAACAGGCACCCTACTGAGGTGACTTCTTGTAAATAGTACCCAATGGAAACCATTAATCAGTGTCACTGTTTTTAACTAAAGATTTAATATTCTAAAAGTGTTGCTTAATCATACGTATAACTATCTTAATTTTCAAGAGTTTTACTCTGCAATATTTTAAAAATGTAATTCCCTTGTAAAATTCTATCTATATGGAATCTCTACATGTAGCTATCTATGTATGCACAATCAGAAAAATAGAAATAGATACAGATACAGATAGATAAACATATGTATATATTTCAGCTTTTTAAAATTTTTAAATTGCGTCTTTCTTGATTTTCAGGAAAAATTTATTTTTAAAATTCAATGTTATTCACTTATTCATTCATTCATTTATTGGAGTGAGCTCAATTTAAAGAGAATTTTGTTCCTTGCCTCGTAAGATTAGTTGATTAGGTATATATTTTGGAGGTACAGTTTTAGTTATTTAATATGGATTTTTAAAATACCTTTTAGGCCGGGCTCGGTGGCTCAGCCTATAATCCCGCGCCTTTGGAAGGCTGAGGTGAGTGGATTGCCTGAGCCCACGGGTTCGAGACCCGCCTGGGCAGCGAGACCTCATCTCCACAATAAATCAAAAAATCAGCCGGGCGTTGTAGCACATGCCTGTAATTCCGGCTACTGGGAAGGCTGAGGTGGAAGGATGGCCGGAGCCCAGCAGGTCGAGGCTGCGGTGGCCGAAAGCGGCCACTGCACTCCAGTCTGGACGACAGGGTGAGACTCCAACTCAAAAAAAAATAAAATAAAAAAATAAAATACCTTTTAGATAGATATTATTGACTTTTAATCTCCTAAATGTTGTACTTTTTATTTTAAAGAAGGAACATGTTGTATGAATGTAACTTGAATATTGCTAAATCTTAAATGAAATCATACCTTAGATGGGAAAGTTGCACTGAATCATCTGTTTCCTTTAGGGATCATTCTTTTGTCATCTAAATGATGAATGCAGAATTTTCAATCATAGGCTATCAAACTAAAATAGAGATTTAGCTAGAATCAACAAACATACATAAAAATTCCAACCTTCTCAATTTGTAGAAATCAAAAGCATTTCAGTCCTTACTTTGGTAACAAAGAAGGAGCTAGACTCCCTCCCCCCATTCCTTGACTAAATCACTAAATTGCCTTGAAGACCTTTGTTTATAATGTCTTCTTGCATTCTTTTCCTCTTGACATGCTCCCCTCCCTCCAAGCAGTGAGATACTAATTAAAGAGAAGCTACTGTGACCCTAGGTTGTTTAGAAGCCACCCAGAATGAGGTGGCGGCACAAATCTGTAGAGGAGGCGCTCATTCCTAAAATATAGCACAGTCTTTAAGACCATCTTATCAAAAATCTGTTGACTTCTAATAACAAAAAAAGCTCCTCTGTCTTAAAACATGTATACTTCAAACTAAAATAGAAGCCCCAAAACTTAAACAACACGTCATATATATACTTTTTATACACATTTGCAACAAATACAATTAACTCATATATATAAAAAATGATAGCTCATTTTAGAGACATTGAAATATTATAAGCATTAAAGACATTTTATATTTGATGAAGGATAGTCTAATGTGTATGTTTTTTTGAGGGGGGAGATGAGGCAGAAAAGCATATATCCTGCCATTCCTTTTTAAAGAATTAGAAACAGGTCAGATTGTGTATAAGAAGCTTTTTTTCCCCCCTCCCCTGGTTTGGACACCAGAGAACGTTAACTGGGATGTTAAAACGAATGTGGTGCCTGCCAATCATGTAAGTGCAAGTTACTGCAATTTTTTAAGATAATAAATGTTTTGAAAGAAATTGAAATAATTTAATAACTTGCTTTAAATTAGCAAGTGGTGCTGCCTGACATTAAATTATTTCCCTCTTAAACTGACTTGCTAAGTACTAATACAAGAAGCATTTCTTTACACAATTTTGTTAGTATTTGTTTAGCAGGATACTTTTGATTGCAAATATAGGTAATAGAGACCCACTACTGTTTGCATTAAGTAATGAAGTGGGGTTGGTTTAAGAATATATAAGAGAATAAGAATCTCAGTTATGAAACAGACCTCCACAAAACGTAGGAAAGCAGTCTTCCTAGCCACCTCAGTGGACATGGGCCTTGTGGAAACCAGCTAGATGATTGTTCTCAGATCAAGACACAAATTCAAGAGTTTTGAATTTTTCCATTTGAACTTCTGCCACTCAATTGCTCTCTGTTTAGCTGATTTTAGAGTCCAACTGCTTCACTTCTTGCTGTCTACTGGCATTTCTTTCCTCTACTCCTCTGAGTCTCAATGCTGTTGACAATCACTGCCCCATGAGTCACTTTATAAGTGACGATTCCTCTGTCTCACTGCCTCTCCTGCCTCCTTGGTCAACTTACTCATGGCTCTCAGCTACCTCACGGCCTTCTTCTATGTGCAGTACCCAACAGTTCAGTGTAGTCAGCTCCCTGTAAACACTAGTTGAATGAATAGATGAGAAACATTATTAGGAAATTTTTTAAAATTAAGCATTTTATGTTCTTTTTAAATCAATCTTTATAGGAGCTAATAAGATATAAAATAACTAAAAGACAGCAGGAAGAGAAAAGCTATTTTGAAAATTTTTAGAGATCTAATCATCTCTCTGGTGGTTAAAAAGAATTCACGGCAATAGTAGTAAGAAATTTTTTGTTTATAGAGGCACTGAAGAAGTGTATACATTTAAACTTGAGAGTTTGGAGTATCCCATTAAAAAGTAATAGTGCTTTTAAATTCTCCCACTTCACGCTGCCCATTTAAGCAGGTGTACTAGCAAGAACATAGGTGATCATTTAACTTCAGATGCCAAGAAGTGAGGAATAATTTTGTTGACTATATTCCATTCAGGAGCCAAATTAAGGTCTAATAATGGTCTGAAGACTGCTTTTTTTTGGACCTGTAGCTCCTAGTCTTAATTTCTGAATCCAAGCGCAGTGGCTCATGCCTGCAATCCCACCACTTTGGGAGGCCTAGGTGGGAGGATTACTTGAGCCCAGGAGTTTGAGACTCACCTGGGCGACATAGTTAGACCTCATTCTCTTAAAAAAAAAAAAATCAGAAAATTAGCTGGGTCTGGTAGCATGCACCTGTAGTCCCACTACTCAGGAGGCTGAAGCAGAAGAATTCTAGGAGTCCAGGAGGTTGAGGCTGTGGTGAGCCATGATTATGCCACTGCACTCCAGCCTGGATGATAGTGAGACTCTGACTCAAAAATGAATGAATGAATAAAAAATTTTTTTTCTATGAATAAATGATCAATTCCTGATTATCTTAAGGCAATCAGTTTTCAACTGAAAGTTGAGTTGAAGAAGGACCCCAAAAGCAGTTTAAAATTCAGTTGCTTCTTAGAGCATGAATATCCAAAAGTTAGCAGGTAATGGAGATTTCATTCTCTCTACACTTTGGATATAATCAGTATTCCCAGATGCATTTGAGAATATTTTCACTCATTAGAGGAAAAAGTGCTTCTCAGATTCTGAAGGCTTTCTGTGTGCAAACCAAACAAAACAGATAATAAGAGTGCTAATGAATGTGAGGAAAAATTTTGTTCTTAATTTTATGAAATGGTGCTTTTTTGTTAGCTATTTAAAATAGCTTTTGCTTCTAGAATTGTAGTGGTGTACAAGGCATTGAGGTCGACCCCTTATTCTTGACGAGTTTATCCTCCAATGAAATGAACAGATATAACCAAAGTATAATACAAGTGGCCGAAGTCGGTGGTGTACCAATTTCAGCAGTGATATCAGAGAGAGAGAAAAGTGAATGCTGACCAGGGGATACAGAAACTCAAGGAAGTTTGAACTAGAGGTCTAGATCCTGGAAGAAGAACCAAGATTGGAACTCTAACACTGAGGTTTTGTTTGGTTTTTTTGGGGTTTTTTTGAGTTGGAATTTCACTCTGTCACCCAGACTGGAGTGCAGTGGCCGCTCCCAGCCACCGCAGCCTCGACTTGCTAGACTCCAGCAATCCTTCTGCCTCAGCCTTCAAAGTAGCTGGAACTACAGGTGTGTGCTACCACACACGGCTAATTTTTGATTTATTGTAGAGATGAGGTCTTGCCAAGTTGCCCAGGCGGGTCTCGAACTCTCAGGCACAGGCAATCCACTCACCTCAGCCTCCCAAAGCATTGGGATTACAGGCTGAGCCACTGAGCCCAGCTGAGATTTTTTTTTTTTGTTCAATCGTGATTATTACTGAAGCATTAGTTCTGGGTGAGATCATATATGGAAAAGAGTCTAGAGCCGAGAAAAAAATAAGGAAAGTGAGGGCACCAAATGAGTAGACAACTTGGAATTCCTGAAGCGGAGGGGCTGGTACTGTCCCAGAACTATATCACATGAGGTGTGGATAAGTGGGGAGTCAGGAACCATATCACAGTGACCTCACACTGGGGTAGGAAGTGAAGTGCAAACATCCACTGATGGTGATCTTTCAAGAACTCTGGCAGTGAAGAAGGAATAAAATAGCATAAGAAGCAAAGACAGCATTCCTCCTCCCCCTTGTTTTACGATAGAGATTTGAGCAAGTTATTTTGCTGGGATAAGAAAGCCATTGCCTCTGCTGTTCATATTTTTTAAAGGAAAATGTACTAATTTATTACCTTTTTTTTTTTTTTGAGTTGGAGTCTCACTGTGTCACCCAGACTGGAGTGCAGTGACCGCTCCCGGCCACCGCAGCCTCACCTGCTGGGCTCCGGCGATCCTTCTGCCTCAGCCTTCTGAGTAGCTGGAATTACAGGCATGTGTTAACACGCCCAGCTGATTTTTTGGTTTATTGTAGAATGAGGTCTCGCTGCCCAGGCGGGTCTCGAACCCGCGGGCTCAGGCAATCCACTAACCTCAGAAAAATTAAGTTGCTAAGAAAAATTGAAAGAGAGAGAGAGAGAAAGGGAGACAGAGGGGTGGAAAGAGAAGAAAAAGACATGCAAGCTGATGCAGAAATTGGGCTGGGGAGAGTCAGATGAAAGGGATGTAGGGTGGGGGTGGGTAAGGGAAACTCATTTGAAATTCAGATACAAATGGAAACCTACATCTTAAAAAGAACTAGGAACATCTCTTTTATTATGACAGAGAAGAATGCTAAGAAAAGATGTAAAAACATAAACATATTTTAAAGAAAGAACTGAGGCGATTTCATTTAAATAATAAATGACCTCTGCCTTATCATTTGATAGTGAAGGTGGGATTGGAAGTTTGAGAAGAAAAAAAAAAGGTAAGGTTTTCAGTTAGTTCTCTGTGGGATGGGTTAGGGAACCACTTGGAATTAAGTAAAATTAATGCTGTATGGCAATGAAGGTATAACCAAAATTAAGCAAATTTTCAGTGAAGCTAATAAACATAGTGTGATTTGCCCAGAAGGTTGTCAGCAAATCAGAGGAGGAATAGAAAAATCTTGTCAAAATACTCATCTGAAAGATGGGGGGAAAGGACTATGAATACTGGGAACTACAAATAACAAATTTAAATGGGCTGATTTGGGGATATAGATTGGGTGAATAAATAAAATGTGGTGGGAGGAGATGGGGGGGTGCTGATGGTGCTAATGGTGATGATGGTGACCTCACAGATTAGAGGGGTGGGAGAATAAAGAGAATGAAGGGGAAACAAGTTTTCCACATCTGAAAACAGGGAGAATAATAATATGGTGTGAGGATTAATGAGACAATGCCTGTCAAACACTTAGAACAATGTCTGGTACATACTAAGCACTCAGAAAATGTCTAATGCTGTAATTGTTGTTCCTAAGAGTGCAGAATAGATGGATGAATGGGAATTTCAGAACTTGATTTTATGCAATGGTGTCAGTCACAGAAAGTGTATGTGTAGGTTTTCTTGAAGTGGAACTGTAAGACTGGGGTTTAGATGAAATGGTAATCGTACTCCAGGAAAGTACTTAGCTGTGTACTAAACTTATTTGAAGAAGGTGGACATTTGCAGAAGATAAATAAACAATTATAACTAGTCTTTAGCACTTAACAAACTGAAGTAGCATCTTTGCTTCTCACAAAAACTCTGCACAGAAGATATTGTTGTCTTTTCCCTTCTTACAGTTTAATAATAAATTAAGATGCAGGTGGCTAAGCTAACAGATAATAGAACTGTTTTTTGAACCTAGTAGTTTTTCTTAAAAGCCCATGCCTTGTCTCCTACTCCATACTATAAATGACAATGGATAAGGTAAGATGGAATGGATAACATAAGATGGAGTGGATCTCTGGGACTGTGCCGTTTTGCCTCAAAGGGGAACAAGGTGTGGGGAAGACAGAATAATTGACCACTGGAGTTTCAAGAGAAGTTGTGTTATCAGTAGAAAGTAGTTCTGGTTGCTTTAGTCATTCTAAAATACATTTTGGTACCATCTTAATTTTTAATTAATAAATGCTCACCTGAGAAAACATTTAATCATTTCTAAACCTATTTGGTCAAGAGGCTGTCATTTTTATGTATCTTGCAGCAAAGCCACTTTTTTTTTTTAATAGCAAAGAAAGTTTGGGAGTGGGTCGGCACTGAGGTTAATGCTTTTTTCTGGGTTCTAGAAACCATTTTCTAGTTCTTCTTTGTAACAATAACATTCGGTAAGAATGGGAGTGTGTTTCTGGCTCAGAAGCATGTAGACATGAGCCACAATGACTGATGGAGGTCTTTCGTAGCCCTGAGGTGTGCTGGACTAGAGAGGAGCCTGAGAACTACTGATTTACTGTGAAGCTGGGTCCATAAGTCCTTGCTGAGCCCTCACAGGATGTGTTTTAATAGAGCATGTGTAGAGAGTACATGCAAATCTTGGCCATGGTTTCTTCAATAGAGTTTATAATGTAAAGACACCGAGTTGGCCTAATTTAGGCATTAACACTATCCTTAGAAAATGTAGCAAGAGGTCTTGGAAAATAGATGAGAGTAGGAAAAACTCAGAGGGGGCAGACCATGAGCTGTGATTTCAACAGAGTAAACAGAGGGAGGGATGAGTGTGGTTTGGCTGATGGAAAAACAGAGGCTGTTTCCTGGCAAACCTCAGAGCCAGAAGAGAGTGAGTTCATAAGCAGCCAGAACACAAATAGCAGCTGGATAGAGGTGACGGGACAAGGGAGTTAGAAAGTGGAGTGCTTCACAAGTGTCGTTCAGAAATTTGAATTTGATGTGGGAGTTTTCGGAAGTAGAATGATATGGCCAAAGAAGCCGTAAAAATTATTTTGGAAGCAGGGTACACAACCATTTGGAAAAAATAAGGACTGGTCAGAGGGAAAAACAGAAGAAGTTCCAGCAGTTCTAACTGGAGAAAACTAGAGGATAAAATGTAGAGAGAAAGAGAGGAGAGTCTGTATGAACCACAGAGATGCTGCTAATTTAGCAACAGTATATTTTCACTGTCAAATATAGAAATTAGGTGAATCCTCTGTTTTATTATTTAGATTTGTAGCATTTCCTAATGGATTCACTGTTATTTTTGCATTATCCAGACTGTAGTATCATATCTCAGTTTTTTAAACGGTTTATTTCTTTTTTCTTTTCTTTTTTAGGAAAGATTCATTTAAAAAGGGCTGATAAAGTACTTATTTAAAATAAACTTATGGCCAGGTGCAGTGGCTCATACCTGTAATCCCAGTATTTTGGGAGGTGGAGGTGGGAGGATCACTTGAGCTCAGGAGTTCAAGACCAGCCTGAGCAACATAGTGAGACCTCTTCTTTAAAAAGAAAAAAAATTAACCAGGTGTGGTGGTGCATACCTATAGTCCCAGCTACTTGGAAGGCTAGTGCAGGATGATCACTTGAGTACAGGAGTTGGAGGCTGTAGTGAGCCATGATCATGCCCCTGCACTCCAATCTGGGCAACAGAGTGAGACTTTGACTCAAAATAATAATAAGCAAACAAATAAATAAAATAAAAACTTATGACCACCTGTGTAGACATTTCCTAGGTGTCATAGCACCAAGAATTGATTTACCTTGTTTCTCTGGAGTCCTCTGGGAGTCAAATTCACAAGGCCTTTAGTACACGGATATCAACTAAAATTACTTTACTTGTGAACATTTTCAAACATACATTACAGTGGAAAGAATAGCTTCAGCAATTATCAATAGTTTGCCCATCCTTATTTACTGATAGAATTTTCTTAAATGTTAAGGGATTGAAAGAAAACAAAGTATGTGATTTTGAGTTATAAGCGTTTATACAACTACTTTTAAAAGTCTGTTAGTCACCAAAAATTTATTTTTATTTTTATTTATTTATTTTTTGAGTTACAGTCTCACTCTGTCACCCAGGCTGAAGTGCAGTGGCATGCTCACGGCTACCCCAGCATCAACCTGCTGGGGTACAATGAACCTCCAGCTTCATTGTAGAGACGAGGTCTCACCAAGTTGCCCAGGCTGGTCTCGAACCCACTGGGTCAGACAGTCCACCTGCCTCGGCCTCCCAAAGTGCTGGGATTACAGGCTGAGCCACCGAGTCCGGCCAGTCACTAAAAATTTAAATTATGATTTTTTTTTTTTTTTTTTAATAAAGGAAGTAGACAGACATAGAAAGAAGGAAAAGCAGTTGCCACAGTTATTTGCAATATTTGGTAGCCTGATATAGTTAATGATGTTCATGGTAAGTAGGTTTGTCTAATAAATTGGAATTTAAAATATATCCTTACATTAACAAATATCTCAAAATCATAAGCTTGTTTTACTTTTATGGAATAATATTTGTTTGAATAGGACTTGCATACATTAAATACATTATTTATTCATTCATTCATACATTCATGAACCACTATTTGAATGCCTAATATGTGCCAAGTCCTGAGTTTAGGGGCTTGAGATCTATCAGTAGTTTGGTATGTTAATAATTCCTGCAAGATGATTTTCAAAGTCAGATCAATTATAATTTTCTCTTATAACAAGGAAAATATTACAAATAAGAGAAATTAGTAGACAATCCCCAAGCTTCAGTTTAACCAACCTATAGTTAGTAAATAAATTGACCAATTTATTTCACTTTTTCATGTCGATTTTGTCATTACACAAGCAGTGAAAGGACTAAAAGGTAAGCTGCATAAGAAATACAACGGACTAATCAGTTCCTGAACAAATATGAATGATCAGATACTAATAGCTGTTGCTCCTAGTGTGAATCATTTACATCTTTTTCTGTAACTGGGTCATTTTACCTGTTCAGTTATTGCTTTTGATTTCTTTTGTAATTTTATCTCAATTTTAAGAACTTTGATAACCATTTTGAATATATTTCTTTTTATCTGATTTATGTAAAAATTACTTTTCTAACCTGAAGCTAGGAGGACTGAGAACTGGCACTCTTAAGACCTATAACAGAATGGAAATTTCCTTGTAAGTCTCAGCATTTGGAATTGATGCTATGTGCCAGATCACTACTGATGCTTTCAAGTATATGTCCGTGTATATACACATGTTTGACTAAAACTTGCCATAGAAGTAACAGTCCAGGAGTAATGTTCTCAGATTATGTTTGTAACTGACAACTTTGAATCACTAATAGCAAGAAGTGTAAGGTAGAGAAGTTGGATAAATATCTACAGATTTAGGTTCATCTCCCATTAATCTTATGTAGATCTTTGCACTAGGATGTCCCCTCTCAGAGGACATTGTAAATATAGCAAATCACTCAGATATCCTTTCTCAGGAGACATAAAGAATTTGCTGGTGATAATACAGGACAAACTTATGCCAGCACAAATTTTCAGAAATTATGTTTCCTTGAAGTTTTCCATTCAAATTGCACAAAAAAGCAAATAAAGCGATGGAATGTATACTAAGATATACATTTAAAAATATCAGCTGGTGTTAATAGAAAGAAAATGTGTGAGGTGTTTCACGATGGTGTTGACGCTTCTTTGTAACCGAAAGTAGCAATAAAGCGCATTTAACAATAAAGCGCATTTGTATAAGAAAGGCAGCTGTGGGTATACCCTTTGTATCATTTGGCATAACTTGAAAAGATAGATAAGCAAGTTACTATAGCCTTAAAAGAAAGAGACTTTTGAAGTTGAAGGCAGATGGTATTGAAGTATCGAACAGCACAGATCAGACATGTCTATCTGCACTGAGTCGGAAAAGTAAAATTGGAAAATATTCTTTTGATAAATTTCATTTCATGATTTTCATAATTTACAATTAGAAGTTTTTCATCCATCTATTTAGTTTGCAGGAAAATGACAAAATGAAAAGACAAAAGTGAGAGTTATAAGCAGCAGCAAAAATGAATTAGATTTAGACTTTTATACAGATAAGCTAGAAAAAATAAACATTGATGTGGAAGAAAACTATAGTAGTGTTAATGATATCATCCCACCAAGAAGAAAACAGGCAAATGTAATAGAAAGTGATAGCAATGAAAGTGTTAGTAGTTTCAAAAAAGTAGAAAACAATGTATTGTCAAGTGAAGAATGGAAAGATGTTACAGAAAAAGATGATCCTCCAGTGAGAATAAATTTTGTTGAACATCTTCAAACAACAGCCCCACAAAGAATAAGTAATATAAGATAACCGATTGACTATTATACTCTGTGTTTTACAGATGAATTACTGGATAGTATAATAAAAGAAACAAATCATTATGCAGATGAAAAATAAGGAAAAAGCAGCTGTCACACAAATCAATTTGGCATAAGTGGCATGACATTGACCAACAGGAATTTTTAGTTTTTATCACAGTTATTCTAAAATGAGAATAATTCAGGTACCAAATTTGCAAGAGTACTGGTCAACTGTTTTCAATAGTAAAATACTCTTTGGAAACATTCAGTAGAGAAAGTTTTATGAAAATCTTCTGGATGCTTCACTTGAAGATAGCTACGTTGAATTATGAAGCTATCATAATTCATATTCAAAAGGTTAATAATTATTTGGAATACATCAATTTAAAATTTTCACGATATTTTATATATCAGGCAATTTGTGTTGATGAATCCATTGTTCAATTTAAAGGGCAAATATTATTCATAACATACAGTCCAAATAACCTACCAAACGAGGTATACGCATCTATGTGCTAGCTGATTAAAAAACAGGGTATCTTTTTTCAATTTGTCCCTACTATGGCAGCATAACATCTGAAAGCATCATTCAAACTGATCTTCCAGTAGAGAATTCCATTACATTTATATAAAAAGCTGTGGGGAAAAGTTCCCAAAGCAGCAAGATACCACAGATTTACTGACAGATATTATATTAGCATTGTCCTAGCAGAAGAGCTACTAAAGATGAAGTATCATTTTACTGGTACAAAGTCCACTGAAAAGGAATACCAGCACAAATCAAAAAGCCAAAGTTTTTAACGAAAAAAACCAATAGCGTATGGGAAAAATAATCGTACCCTTCTTGTGTGGAAGGGTCATTACAATTCTCAGTAATTGAAATCATGCAGGAATGAAATCTACCACAAGGACATTACATGGTGGAAATGTTATATCAGTCAAAAAGCCTGAAGTGATTCTAAATTATATTGCAAATATAAGTGATGTGGATCAATACACTTCTGCATATTGTTTTTTGTGAAAATCTTTAAAATGGGGAAGGAAATTATTCTTCTGGGGACTAGAAATATGCATTATTAACTCCTATATACTGTACCGAGAATCAAAAAAAAAAAGGAAAGAAAGAAAAGAAATTTGAAATTTGTCAAGTTCTGTTTGATCATTTGAGAAGTGGTTTTCAGGAATCATGAGTGTGTCCTTCCACATGGTCTTCAAGCAACAGACTGGACAATAAATTACATATTATCAATGTGGGAGGAAGAAAACAAGACTGCGTTGTCTGCTTGAATAGAAAAACACCAGGTGGAAAACATCAAACAAATTACTATTGCACATGTATCAATGAACCTGCAATGCATATCAGCGACTGTTTCACACGTTACCACATGTTAGAAAAATATAAGATCTACAATTTTGATTTTTTGTCATAAATAAGTTTCTCAATGTCCAAAATTCCATTATAAGCCAAATAGCTTTACAATACAATAATCGGCTCCAATGCTATACTATTTAATATGAGGTGATTCGTTTTACACCATTTCATTTAAAAAGTATGGTCAAGTTGCTGGTAGGTGATCTGCAAGATGCCCATGAGTGCAAAGGGTTAATGTATAAATGCATTATAGATATAAAACACCACATGTGTCACTTAATGTGATTGTGGGGAGAGAGCTGAGGAGGGAAACAGACAGCTCAGCTTGTTCCTTTGTGATGGATGTCTTTGTGAGATTAGGGTATAAAGTTTCTCATTCTGACACATATGGACTGTGCTCACTGTTCATAAGACACATTGTCAAATCTTGGAAAAACTGAGTGTGTGGGTCATTTATTTGAACCACTTAGTAGCTCTTCTAGTGTTCTTAGGGAAGTTTAAAATGAGTGTTCGACAAAATATTTTTTCTGAAGCCTTGGTTTTGAATAAAAAGGACATTATGCATTCACATGCAATGTGTTCATGCACTTGTATGCCATACTTCTAAAACTCACCTTTTTCCACATTTCAACATTTCTGAAATTGAAATGCATCTCATAAAGTTATGATTTTTTTACTACTGTCATCCACTTTTTTCAAATGTTAACATCTTACAATCAGTGACATCTTAGATTACATGACATACAAATATTTGTAGGACACCGATTACAGAGAGATGAGTAGGATGCTTCTCTTTCACCTAAAAAGTAAAGTGAGAAAATTTATTCTGCCAGTAACAGTTGAGGACAAGAGAAATCATTTGGTCATGGAATCTCATTTCCTTAATAAATCACATACAGATGTAAAATGCAACATTTATTTATAATCTCTCTTATGATCCCAAGTGATCTAAAGATTAGGATGCAAATTCACGATGTTGAATATAATTTGTAAAGCATATTCTTTAAGATATGATCACTACATTTCTTATATTCAGCTCTTTCTAACTCAGGTATCCATGGTTTTGAAAAGAGGGTGAAAATCATTGCTGCCACTGGGGATCTGTGTGGGGGGGGGTGGGGTGTGGGTGTGTGTGTGTATGTGAGAAAGCTGGCTTATCTTATCTATTCATGCCTCCAACAAAACTCACTGTGTGCAGGACAATAGGTTAAGTAAATCATTAGAGATTTACAGATTGTTTAAGCAAAAAAGAAGATAACTCATCCCTCACTTTTTTTGAGGAAGATTAGTATAGAATATATAGAAAAGCACTATGCAATCTACAGAAGACACAGATTCTAGTCCTGGGGAAGAACTATAATGGATGATTTCAGATTTTGAAGCTGTTTAACAAAGAGTTTTCTAGGTAGAGAGATGAAATGAATTTATTATTGGTTAAGGTGTCCAAGGAGAGAGAGCAACTTTCAATCAATATATTGAAATATTTATGGAATTATTATGACATGATTGGCGCTTAATTCTTTGTACTCCTGAAATTCTATATATCCAGACTTCATGTCCTAGGCCAAGTTGCCTAACCTACCTGAGACTATCTACCTGTTCAAAAACAGTGGAGAGAGGAAATACCTGTCCTGTGTCCTTTCCTGAGATTTTAACAAGATAATGCATGATAAAGCATTTTGTGAGTTGTAACATTTTTATAAATCCATTATGTCTATATGTGTGAAAAATGTAAACAGCTCTGAAAAGTGTAAATGTCTTCAGGAGTTCTCTACTTCCTCCTGGCACATCCTCTAAGAAGAGTCTAACAGGATTTTAACACTTAATAATGCTTTGTTTGAAACATTGTATTTGCCACTGGATCAAATATTAGACTGGGAGGTGAAGGGAGGGTGGCTCTGGGAGTATCTGTGTAATATGTTGTCAGTGTTCTGGGAGTGTTCTTTACAGTTTGGAATTAGGAATTGCTGATGTCATGATCAGTCATATTGTCATGACAACATTGGAATTTCCTCATTTGCCTTCTCTTCGCTTGGGGAGTATCGGTTTGCCACAGGTCTGTCATCAGTTCACCCCATGTGTTAAGTGTATTAGATAACCCAGAACTAGTCATTCTTTAAAGACATGTGGGGTGGGGAATTTTTATAAACTCCTTATGTATCCTATTTCAGTACGCTTAACTATATCTATAACTCCTGATGTTGGAAAGTTTGCTTTCATACATATTCAACTGAATAGAAATTTATTTATAATTCTGTATCTTCTTGTTTGAACCTTTATAATTCAGCGGAGAATGAAAAGCTTTTCAGCATTCTCATTTACATAAAGGACATCATTAATTATTCTAGCATTCTCCTCTTCAGGTGAAATAGGCTTAATTTGATGGTCATTTTAGCCACTGAAGCGAAAGGAAACTTAGTGTTTTTTTTCTTTCTGTGTTTTGAATGCTTTTAAACTTAACTTGTTTTATGGATCCCAGGTTTTAGACAGACATTGGTCATGTACCCCACTCCCCCAGACACTTCGGAATTTCTTATTAAATAATCTTTTGCCATTCGGCGCTGATATGAGGGTTTTGTTTGTCCCAGGTACAATTTGCTGTTAAAGTTATCATTCGTGCAGTTGATTTTTACTCATGGAAGGGAGATGATCATTCCAGGTTCAAATTAATTTTGTTTTCCACAATTTAAAGATTTTGGCTCTAGTTTTCCACAAATTCTGTTGATTTCCTAAGTATGTTCTGTCTCTTTCCAGGTCCTGTAGCCAGAGGTGGATGTGATTAGCAATTTTCCCAGCACACCATTTCCTTCCTTCCTTCCTCACCTCAGCTCTCATCCTTTGCACACATACATGGATAATGATGTTACTTTTGTCTTTTTATTTATTTATTTATTTATTTTTTGAGTTGGAGTCTCACTCACTCAGTTGCCCAGACTGGAGTACAGTGGCTGCTCCTGGCCACTGCAGCCTCGACCTGCTGGGCTCCGGCGATCCTTCCACCTCAGCCTTCCAAGTCTGG
>NW_007248098.1:594652-602434 GCF_000164805.1 Carlito syrichta | reverse complement strand
GCAGGGCTCAGGCAGTCCACTCACCTCGGCCTCCCAAAGTGCTGGGATTACAGGCTGAGCCACTGAGCCTGGCCTACTTATGTCTTTTTAGGTAACCTGTAGTTTCAGAGATTACCTAGTGATCTCTTTCTGTCATTAAGTTTTACTATAGTTCATGGATAATTCATTGAAATATTCTGAAAATAAGCACTTATATTTTTGTAGACTTGTAGTAGGCATGGAGAATAACAACTCCAATACTAATTTCCACAGAGTATAGATTGGTTTGAGACATCTAGCCAGGTGATTCAGAAAAACAACAGTTGATAATATATGAAAGCTAGACCTTTTCTTTGTCCTGGTTTAACAAATAGTTGACTTTGTTAGGGAATTTGATCTACAGGTACAAATTTTAGTATAAACCAAAACAAAATCTCGGATGTTTAATTTATATAGCCTTACCACCGCCCCCCCAATATTTTGTGTTTTTTGAAAAGGATAAGCATCTACCTGTTGTTATGGAAAAAGTCAGGGAAATAAATTTATAGAGAACACCTACACCTCTGAGTCAGCTTTGAATTTTTGTGAAATATTTTGCAAGAGCAGAGCAATAACTAATTTATGAACAGATATATCCAAACATTTTTGTGTATAAGTTATTTGTTTTACATTTAAAGGATATTTCCCCATAGGGAAATGTCTTGAGTGATTAGGATTTTAATTTACCTGTAAGCATCTATGAATTCCATAATGTAGCTAATCTCTAATATGGTCCTTCATTTTTTGAGGAGGAAGAAAATTCAGTTCCATTACAGGATTCTGAAAATACCTTTCACCTAGACACCATTCCAGCTCACACTATCCCAGAAGATAGTCCTCTCTCTCTCTCTCCCAACTCTATTCCTATTCCACCAGTGATCCCAGAACAGAACATAAAACTGGTTGCAAGAGAGGTGTTATACTTTAGCAACCATCAGTTAAATGAGATGTAGGTGTTAGACAGGGGCTAGAATACACACACACACACACACACACACACACACACACACACACACTGGACTATTCAGTATATATTCTAATACTGGAAAGTTTGCATTCAAATTCAACTGAATAGAAATTCAGTGTAATTCCATATTCTTTTATAAACAAGCAAACTGAGGCTTCTGGAGGTGTTAAATGATCTGCCCAAAGTCACAAAGATGGTAAATGGTGAAACTAAGATGCAGGGCCAGGTGCTCAGATTCCCAAGCTTTGGCTCTTTATACCATGTAAGTTTTTCCCTATGGGGTTTGGACTTGATCCACAGCTAACAGTAATGATGACCATTACTAGTATTATTGGAGATAGGGGGCTTTGTAATCAGAGAGATCTCAGATCAAATCCCAACTCCACTATGTATTGAATCTGTGACCTTGGGCTCGTTACTTAAAACCTCTGAGCCTCAGTTTTCTCTTTGGTAAAATGGTATAGTCATTCTTCTGTCATGAATTTTGTGTGGGGGGGGTGTAATATGCTTAGAAAGTGCCTGTAATGTAGTAGTTACTCAATAATGACAGCTATTATTATTTAATAGTCCATGCAGAGAAGCAGCAGTAGGGCAAAACTCATTTCTACTGTTTTGTTAACCAGGATAGATTTAAGATTCATTAGAATATGGCTTCTAGTAAGACTCAAAGGAATATGGCTATGCTTATGTTGTCCTATATACCTTCTAGGATTATAGCTATAGTTTTATTTTATTATAGAGGTTTCATTTTTATGCACATGTGATTTTATGTGTGTCTAGGGAGGCTTTAAGTCTGGAATAAGAATTGTAGATTTTTTAAAAAGCAAAATAGTAAATAATAGAAAATATTGCTGCTACTTTAGAAATAGGGTACTTTATCAACTCTATTTTGTACCAGGAAAAGAACAGAAATTTAAAGAATCTGCTGACCCCATATTTTTCCCCTCTTTTTTTTTTTTTTTTTTCCTGTTTTGCTGGGAGCCAGAGGCTTTGTGAACTTTTAAACATAGACTCTCAAATATAAATAGTTTTTTTTAGTATGAATTGCTTATACTAACCAATACTGTGTGGCTATGTTTTATGCATTAAAGCTTGTAATTTGAATTGTTGAATGAATTTTTCCTCTTAATTTCTTGCAGTTTTCAATTTGACCCAATAAAAATGGGTGCTAGAAATGCTTCAGCTGTGACAGAGGGACAGAACTTGCTATAGGTCAGTTCTTTTCTTGATAGAGGTATTCTATTCTTATCTCATTGGACAGCTTCTCTGCCCCCATTTTTTTTTTATCCTTTCAAAGCCTAGCTTCACTGCCATACTTCATTCGTAGTAGTATCTTCAAAGTTTCCCCTCTTAGATGGGACTCAGTAATATATATATTAGGATGGTGGGCCCCTTAGGATTTTGACCCTTCCTCATCTGTCCTTTTTAGGGAGTTCATTGATTAGCAATGATGACAACAGTGATTACCCCAAATCTACATCCTCTCTCAAGCCAGCCTTCTATCTCTAGTTCTATTTTCCTGGCCAAATGCACAATGCCTCTTTCTGCGTGTCCCTCAAGCAAAACATTTACACACCTGAGAATCTCACACCCATGTTATACTCTATATTGTTCTCTCCGTTGTGTGGACTCCCATAACATGCCAGTGGTCCCCAACCTTTTTGGGATCTGGGACTGGTTTCATGGAAGACAATTTTTCCACAGATGGGGGATGGGAGGATGTGCAGTCAAGCCTCACTGCTAACGTTAATCTGTATTTATAGTCACTCCCATAAGGAGTACATAACCCAGCTCCCTTGTTTGCACAGTTCACAGTAGGGTTTACCTTCTATGAGAATCTAATGATACTGCTGATTTGACAGGAGGCAGAGCTCAGGCAGTAATGCAAGCGGCAGTAAATACGATGAAACTTCACTGCTGGCCCACTGCTCAACTCCTGCTGTGTGGCCTGATTCCTAACAGCCCACTGACAGATACTGGTCCATGGCCCTGGGGGTTGGGGACCCCTGGCTAGACCACTTGCCTGACACTTATCACTTATATGTCTTCCATTATTAGTGTACAGCAAACAATTCAGGTGCTCTATGGGTTACAAATACTCACCCAGAAATTGAAGCTTTATTTATTTTTATTTTTTAATTTTTTTTGAGTTGTAGTTTTACTTTGTCGCCCAGGCTGGAGCGCAGTGGCATGCTCACGGCCACTGCAGCCTCCATCTGCTGGGCTCAGGTGATCTTCCACCTCTGCCTTCCAAGTAACTGGAATTACAGGCACGCACCACCATGCCCTACTAATTTTTTGATTTATTGTAGAGATGAGGTCTCGCCACATTGCCCAGGCTGGTCTTGAATCCATGGGCTCAAGCAGTCCTCTCACCTTGGCCTCCCAAATTGCTGGGATTATATGCGTGAGCCACCGTGTCCAGCTAAAGCTTTATTTATAAGGCTTTTTTGAGATGCAGCATTACAAAGTTTTAGGGAGCAAAGGGACTAAGTCTTTTAACCCTAGCTAAGTCTAGATTTTAGCCCTAGTTCACTACTTACTTACTACCTCTGTGGGTGGGACAGTTTTAACTTTTTTTCTTTCATCTCTACATCAAGCCTAATAACCCTTCCAACCTCATAGGGTTGTTGTGAAAGTGAAATGAGATGTGAAAGATTTAAAAATGAAAGTCTCATTTTAAAACTGTGTATTTGGGACAAATGTCTTCTAAATTTAGATTCTCAAATTCCAGTTATACAAGCTCTTTTAAGTCAGAAGGCATCCTTAGCTATATGCCTCTTCTCCCGTACTAGATTGCAGGCTTCTGCATGTATTGGTAGCTCCATCTGTATTATCCTTGTTTGTAAACTCCTCCTGCCTTACAGAGTATAGTCTCTGATACTGCTCACAGTCTTCCCATTCATACAAAAATGGCTCTGCTCCACCACATAACTTCTTAAAGGAAACTGGACAAAAACAAATGAAGAAAAACTTCAGTGCACCTAGGCTCTTGAAACAGACCTTTTGCCAGACTTTTTTTTTTAAACTTTTAAAGTTAAGTCTGTAGTATATACAGTCTCAGACAGTATAGTCATTCAGCTATTAAACATAGTTTTCAAAAGTAACCTCCCCTTGCCTAAACTTGCTGGTCATCAGTTCCTGGTATATCCTTGCTCCCAGTCTTTGATGGTCAGTATGGATTTATTTACACAGTGGACCCATTTAAATCTACATACCACCACGATAAAACCTGAGGAAACAGTAACAACAGCTGCCATTTGTTGAGTTTGACACTTGTTGGTGTACTGTACATGAGACTGTTTTGTGCAGAGTCTGGGACCTAGGCTAACAAACTTGCCCAAAGTGCAAATGGGAAACTGAAATGTGAAGCCACATCTATTGGGCTCTGTTTTAATTTTGTTCCTTGTATTGCACATTCCAGATTCCTTTAAGCTATGTGAAGAAGAGGCGAGGGATGTTTGAAGTATACACATGGAGGGGCTGTTGTAAGTCTTAGGAGCCAAGGCAGCTCTCCGGATGGCAGCTCCTCCATCATCCCATGGCCAAGTGCTCACTTGCTCCTGGCGTGCTCTACTCTCTGCCTGCTGCCAGTCAGCTTCCTGTTTACTCATAGTTTCTGCTTCCTCATAACCTTGGCTTGCATATGGTTTTGGCTTGTTGTGGCCTCAACTCTACCTCCTGGCACTCTTGCAGTTTCTGCCCCTTTACTCACTGGTTCAGCCCTTAGAGTTTTCTGAATCAAATTCCCAAGGGTGAAAATTGGATTGGCCCTGCTCCTTTTTTTCAGTTCTAGCCAGGTCATAGGTCATTGGCCCGTCTGTGGATTGGCTGCCCTTGGGTTAGATTCCCACAGTTTCTTCACCTACCAGCTGAGATGTGGGAGGAGGATGTTGTGGGACCGCCCAGGCAGCAAAGTCTCAGTTTCCCTTTAAAGAGGAGGAGCAACCGTTTCCAGTGCCCTGTTCTTACTACGATAACAACCTCTCTAGACTATTTTCTTACTTTATCTGCCTTAAAATGTGTGTGTTTCAAAAGTTGAGACTCTTTTCCAGATGAATCTCACCAGGACCTATTCTTGTAATCACTCTTACAACTAAGCACTTGTGAATATTTGTCACTGATTGTATATATTATACAAATGGTCTCACATCTCTGTTATTTCTTCTATGTTGAATTCTTTGGGCTTGAGTGACTTTATTACATTTTATGTTTTTTGAGAGTAGACCATTTATCATCTTTCTATATAATCCATTGTGCACTTAGTTAAGGATAAAGCACCTACTTAAAATTGGAACTTAAAAAAAAGTATGCCTTATATTCTCTCCTTTTTTGTCATTCACTATTATAGAACACACACTAAATTTTGTTGGTTTTTTTAAAGATTTTTTTAGTCTGTCTTTAAAATATTCTTTTGGTATTCTTAGTGTATTTTAGTGTTTAGTATTAGAATTATTTAAGTGTTCTAATTTAAATTTTTATCATCATTTATTATTATTATTATTTTGAGTTGGAGTCTCACTCTGTCACCCAGACTGGAGTGCAGTGGCCGCTCCCGGCCACCGCAGCCTCGACCTGCTGGACTCCGGCGATCCTTCCGCCTCAGCCTTCCGAGTAGCTGGAATTACAGGCGTGCGCTACCACACCCAGCTAATTTTTGATTTTATTGTAGAGATGAGGTCTCGCCTGCCCAGGCAGGTCTTGAACCCGTGGGCTCAGGCAATCCACTCACCTCAGCTTCCCAAAGGCGCGGGATTACAGGCTGAGTCATCGAACCCAGCTTTTATCATCATTTAACATAACTTTCCTTATCCCTGTAAAACTACTGCAGGGTATCCGATTAAATTTTAGCATTCTGGATAGCATAGCCTCCAAAGTATATGACCTTAGAGTACAGCCATAGAATAATTAATCTGTGGTGCTCTTTTGTGGTTTAGATTGTGGTTTCCTAAGAGACCACTCATGACAACTGAGGTTATATATGGAATTTTTTCCATAGGTAACAGTATGAACTGCTGGGGTCTTGAGCAGTAAGTTCTTAGGAAAAGGCACCTAAAATAAAAGGAAAAATCCCTTTTATTTTAGACCCGTGTTTGGTAACTTACAGTAAGGGTCCTAGTGAGAAGAGCAAGCAAAAAGGCAGTCAAAACAATTGTCAATGCATGGAGTAGCAGAAAATAGTTCCAGCATATATACTAACTCCCAGTGAAGGCTCATTATGCTGTGTTTGATATTTAGTCACTTGAAAGGACAGATGTTTTACTGTAAATTTTATCTGGCAAGTTCTTACTTGCCCATTGTGCACCTAGTACTGTGCCCAGAATAAGTTCCTTTGCTGCTTTTTATTGTTTGGTGTTTTGTTTTGTTTTGTTTGAGTTGGAGTCTCACTCTGTCGCCCAGACTGGAGTGCAGTGGCCGCTCCCGGCCACCGCAGCCTCGACCTGCTGGGCTCCGGCGATCCTTCCGCCTCAGCCTTCCAAGTAGCTGGAACTACAGGCGTGCACTACCATGTCCGGCTAATTTTTAATTTATTGTAGAGATGAGGTCTCGCCAAGTTGCCCAGGCGGGTCTCGAACCCGCGGGCTCGACGATCCACTCACCTCAGCCTCCCAAGGCGCGGGATTACAGGCTGAGCCACCGGGCCCGGCTGCATATGGTTATTTTTAATAGGTGAATCTTTCCAATGTCATCACTTTTGCTGGAAAATGTTGGGAGCACCTGAAAGTATGGAAGCAGCTCACCAAGTCACCAGCAGGATATCTAGGTTGAATATTTTTCCAATTCCTTGCTGCTGGAAAAGCCTTTGAATGACCACAGCTTTGCTAGAAAATTCAATTTCCATAGGGGACATTTTGTTTTCCTTATGGAAGCCAGAAGTTGTGCACCTTCACTTTTTGGACAAGTTGGGCTTTTTCATTGTCATGGCAGATGAGCCTTTCTTTCCAGGAGGTGTTAGAGTCCAGAGACCAAGGAAGAACTCTGTAATATTGACTGAGGTGATAATACTCAATGTGGAACAGGCCATCGCGAAGGATGTCAGGCTTGTCCCTGTGGCCTATCCAGAGATGGCGGTCTCTGCATATCCGGGTTGCTGTGGAGGGGGTACCTTCTGTCTCGCACAGGTTGGAGGCTTGATATATCCATGGAAAGGTGGAGAAAAGAGGCCGCTTGAGCAGACTTAGGTCGTTTCAACCAGGAAACAAGGGAAATTACCTCCTCCTTTTGTCCCCCTCTTTTGTGGTCGAGTTTCTATGTTCCTCGAAGAGAATACATTTGTGTGGCATCCAATAAACAGCATCGAGGAAGGGCTACACTATTCCAGTGTTCAAGAATTAGAGAAGGCTTTCCAAACTGTTGGCTTCCACGAATTTCACTGCCTGCTTGACACTGTCATCTTCAAGGAAAGCCTGTTAACTCTGGTTTAGGAATGAAACACGAAACTTTACCGAGTGTATTTGGGTGAGGGGCTGGGGAGTGAAGACCTGCCTCCTCGGCTAACATTTTAGCGTGTGAATCGGGTTGCTGGAAGGCTGGTGGGTTCGTCGAAGTAGGAGTGATTGTCCGCACCTTTTCTGGGCAAGTGGGAAGGAGCGTGGGGGCGGGGGGCCAGTTTGGAAGGTGGAAGAAGAGAGGGAAGACCTGGAGGCCGGTTCGCTGCTCACACGGTGCCGGGGACGATCCCCGAGCGATGCCCTTAAAAGGGGCTTGGAGCTGGGGTGCAGAGCCGCCGCGGGTGCTCAGGCCGAGAACCGAGGGAAGAAAGAACCGCGGAGGGGGTTGGCTACTCCGAGGAATGT
>NW_007248098.1:577927-593766 GCF_000164805.1 Carlito syrichta | reverse complement strand
GCCTCCTCGGAGGGACCGCGCTGGGCGGTGACCTTGTTCCCGGGGAAGGCGGCCCGCGGGGACGGCCGGGCCGGTGACCTCAGCCGGGGCGATGCCTTCGCCCCGCCGGCCGGGCCGGGCAGGCTGGGAGGTGGAGGAAGAGAAAGGGGAAGGGACGGCGGGGGCCGGAGCGCGCCGGGCCGGGGGGCTTCGCCCGGCTCTGCAACAAGTTTGGGATTTTCCTGAAACCTTTGTGTGCAGAGGAGTACGGTAATAAGTCGTAACACTGGTTTGCAGTCTTCACTTGGAAGCTCTGAGAACCTGTCTGATTCGTAGGAAACCCGGAAGACGTGTGTGTGTGTGTGTGTGTGTGTGTGTGTATGCGTGTGTGTGTGTGTATGCGCGCGCGCGCGTGTTCGTGTGTGTTCGCGCGCGCCCCCCTCCCTGATTAAAAAGAGAGAGAGAGAGAGAAAAAGAAACAGGAACTTCTACTGTCACTTTCTCAAGGTTTTCAGTTTTCAGAAGCACAGGGAAATCCTGTGACATCCTAGTTGCGGAAGGTACTTGGATAAGCCTGAGTCATACACATGCTTTTTCCTATTTTAATACCGTTTCATACATTTTTTAACAGATTGAACTCCAAAGGCACTTCAGTGGTTAGATCAAAATCCCCTGCCGGGAAAAGAAATGGAGCTGGGAGCTTATAGTTGCGGCCTTTTGTTTTGTTTTTCATCTTTGTTTTTAAAAGGAGGTTACTGAAGCCATGTTGTGATAAATCTCACAGAGCCTTTCAACAGCAGCAATAACAAAACCTAGCTTTAAATTATGTAAAAAATGTGCGGGTCTGTTGAGAAAAGGTTAAACTGATTTAGAGGTCAGTGGCAAGATGCTTGTTGAGAAAACAAAAACAGGATTGCAGATATTTTTCCTCTGTAATAAATCTCGTCTACATCCTTAGCCACTGAGACAAATCAATTAAGTTATTATCCCAATAATGACATAAGCGAACTGTATCCTTCCATGCAGACCGTGACTCTATTAAGATCATGACCGATGACTGTGATGTCTGGTGGCTTTCCTATAGGTGTTCACAGGATTATTGGTTATGTTTTTATGTTATTGTTATTGTTCTCAAAGTCTTTTTTTTTTTTGGTGTGTCCTAACTTAAGTATATCTGCAAAATATTTTGGCAGTGTCAAAAAGAAATGTTTTCTGGTTCTGGTTCTTTTACATGTTAACTTTTCTTAAAAGAGGGGGGGCAGTAAACACACCTTGGTCTGTGTGTTCTTGTGGAAGCCAGTGGAACTTTTAGCTGGGATAAGAAGTTCCTCCTTAAATAAATAAATAATGAAATCTGCATTTATGACTTGGCTGAAGCATATGTTAAAATTGTCAAGATTCAGAAACTGGCATCTCTAAAGTCACTTCATGCGGCTTCATGTGAAATTAATGCCCTCAGATTCAGCGCACTTGCATCAACTTCATAAATGAAGCCAATTTACAATAAACATTCTTCTCTCAACCCCTCCTCCCCCACCTACCTCACTCTACCTGAAAAGATGGCTAATTATGTTAGGGCCTTGTGTATTCATTTATTTGTTGTCAAAACCCGGCAGGGTGTTAGCTCTGAAATGGGGAAAAGGCTCTGAGGGCGAGGCCTTTTGCTGTGAGGGGCTGGAGGTTTTGTGTGTGAAGGGGGGACAGCCTGCTGGTCTGGAGCACGCTGATAAGATGCTCTTCTTTTCACTGGGCTCTCCTTAGATTCAAAGACTAAAAGGGCTGACTGAATCAGAAAAACAAACAGACTTTCTTTTTTCTATAGGCAAAGAAAGAAATGAATGTGTAGGCATTATACAGACACAAGACCCCGGGTACCAGTGGTATTCGAGTCAAAGGTTTCTTTTGTTAGTATTTAGCCATTCACTGGGAAAGCACACTTCCAGCGCGGGGACCTGGTTACCATGAGTGACTTTGTGATCTCATCCTGGCTTAGCCTAAATGGGAAGTCTAATTAATGCTTTTTATAAGATTTTGTGATCTTAAGCCCAAACCTTTCAGTTCATGTTAGTTTGTTCATTTTGATGAAAGAATTGGCAAATTTTAGGTATATAATGCAGTTTGATTTTAATCCAGAAATACATAATCAACTGTGAGAATTGACTTCAGATAATTTGCCTAAGGAGAAAATTGAATATAAAAAATACTTAAAAATCTTCTTTGAAAAAAATGTATAATAAGTCAGATTCACACTTGTATTATATAGACATAATAATAGTAGCTAACAGTCGCTGAGTACCTCACTTCCTGCTGGTTGCTGTGCTAAATGCTTTTGGTGGATTAGCTCACTTAGTCATCTAGATAGTCCTATGAGGCAGGTAATATTAATCTTTCCATTTTACTGTTAAGAACACTGAGGCTTGGATTAAATAACTTTCCCAGAGTCTATACAACTCAAAGTGCAAAGCTAGGATTTAAATCTGGTAATCATGTCCTTGAAGCTGCCACACTACAATTGCCTGCTTACATGTACATGGCAATAGGAACTCACAGAGCTTACCTGCATCACTGCCTCACTTCCAGTCACAGAAATCCTATTTAGGGATTCCTCCCACCTTTTTGAGGTAGGAGAAGGGAGGTTGTGAGATAGGATGTGAAAGACGAAAATGGATGCCATGGACGATGGGTTTGTGATGTTCAGAAGCAACATTGATGTAAAAATATTGCTTACTGGATAATTTTACAACTCTTAAAACTTTTACATTTTTACATATGCAGTCATCCCTTGGTGTCTGTGGGAGATTGGTTCCAGGTTTCAGGATTGCTCAAGTCCTTGGTATAAAATGACGTAGTTACTTGTATATAACCTACACACATCCTCCTGTATACTAAATCATTTGTAGATTGCGTATAATACCTAATACAATGTAGGTGCTATGTAAAGAGTTGTTATACTGTATTGTTTTTACTAGTATTATTTTTGATGGTTGTGTTGTTATTTTTGTTTTCTCTTCTCCCCAAATATTTTGCAATCCCTGGATACAGAGGGCCAAAGTATAGGAGTCAGCCAGTTTCAGTTAAAGCAGAGGTGGATGGTACTCATCTCACCCCTGCCCCCATGTAGTGTAGTAGTGTAGCCAGGGATCAGGGAGCACTGATCTCCAGCATCATTACAGATAAACAGGATTTTCCTGCAACATAGGCCTGTGAGCACATTAGAAATACACCTGCTCGACTCAGGTCAAAGTGAGACGCTTTTGAATGGAGCCCCAGGAGGCAGTATCTAGATAAAGATGGTTGATTCAGGTCTCAGTGGAGAAATGTGTTATGTGACTTTGAAGTACTTAATATTTGTTAAGTAAATCCAGTCTGATTATATGAAAACAGCATTCCCCAAAATTCAGAAGAAAACTATTTATCAGGACTTTTTTTAGTTATGAAAATATTTTAGTGTGTTTTGAAAGAAAAAAGTGCTTTATGCTTATAGGATCTTTAAATATAGCAAACTGATATTTTCATTTTTCCTTTGTGTGATGTTTCTTGAATTCTTTTTATTAGTTACTTCTCTCTTCAGGCTTTCTACCATTTTGTAACTGCTTTCTTGAGGTAGTTGACTCAATTATGCCATGCACTTTGGTTTTTGCAAATTGTGGCATGTAGCAAGATCTTTTTTTGCTAAGTAGTATGTTGTCCTAGTGGTTTGCAGTGGAATTTTGGAGATAGGGGAGTGAATGCAAAATTGTGTGTGTGTGTGTGTGTGTGTGTGTGTGTGGGTGTTTCTTTACAAATGGTCTTGCCCTCTAATAGTTGTACTTGTTGAATGTTGCTAACTTTTGATGAGTGAAGTACTTATCTCCCCAGTTTAAGTAGATTTACATAGTTTACTGCTTTCTTGAAGATTAACTGGGTGTAGCTGCACGTGAGGAATTCAACAGTGATTCAGTGTTTGGCCTTGTTTAGAGGATGACATACAAAGCTGTTGATTAATCCTCTTCAAGCAGTTTCTATTCACAGCAATTTGTGTTTAGTAGATTGGGTTTTGTTAAAGTTTGAAGATTTAAGTTGTACATAGAAGATGTTTAAGTGAACACTGAGCCAGTCCGAATTTGTTGTTCTTTAAAAGAAAGTAAATGTTTTCAAGCTACAGAGATTGGAGGTTTAGGGGTAAGTAGCAGAGAGTTAAATTGATATGTATAAGTAAGGTCTTAGTCCCATTTTTATATTGTTATCTCTATGTATTTGTGATTCAGTAGTGCTTATGAGTCAAGGTGATGGTTTAATTATCTACCCATCTGTAGCCACTTGAGAAGTATAGAATTCATTAGCAATAGCCCACTTTTTCTGCTAGGAACCCCTTTTGGCATTTCTGTACGTTTCCCATATCTCACTTCAGGTTTTGAGCACATTTTTACTTTTTGTTTTTTCTTTCCTTTTAAGGACTACTGGCAACAGGATTCATCATAACTTGCTAATACTTTTATTTTTAAGTTCTTTCTTGGTGGTGGGTAGGGTGTCTTGTACAACTTTCCGAGAATATATTTCTAAAGAACTCAGCCAATAAATAAATATTTTAAGTATGTATATGATATTCCCTCCTAACCTCAGTTATTATTAATCTTTACAACAACCATGTAAAGTAGGAAAGTGCCTAGAGTTCTTAGGTAGTGACATTAAATGACCTGGTTGATGAAAGTTAGGTCTCTGGAGTTAAGAGCTATGTCTGCTGCTAGGAGAAAGAGAAGGAAGCTCAGTTAAGAACAGCTGTGGCCTCACTACACTTCCCTTGACTTGGCCTCCCAAAGACATGTGGTGCACATAGTGACCAGATTTCAACGTTGAGAATCATAGCTCTATAATTTGTTAGTGCTTTTTGTTTGCTTTATAAAGGCTTTTACAGATAGTGTACTAAACATGGAGTTAAATTTGAATTTCAGATAAACAGTGAATACGTTTTTAGTATATGTCCCCAATATTTTGTTATGCTGAACATTTTTATTTGCTAAATCCAGCAACCGTGTCTTGGGGAAACCCAATTCACTTTTTTAAACTAGTTATTTTAAACATCATGATTATAAGATAGATATACTATTCCTACCTTTTCCACTTACAGTTTTGTGTCTTAGCATATTTCTTAAGCCCTGATGACAACAATGCAGATTTCACGTTTACCTTCTTTAATCTTTTGGTCAATGCTTTCTCCTACACTCAACCTAATTGAAAGACCCTGGCTTAAGTTCTGACTCTACCATTTGCATGCTTTTTCACTTAACTTCGCTAAGCCTCCGTTTCTGCTAAGATAATAGTGCCCACTTCACAGGGTTGTTGTTGTTAATCCTTCTAAGGTGTTATTATTAATGTCCCCACAGAGCGAGCAACAGCAGGTGATCCTAGGAGACTCTGTGTGGTCCAGAGAGACCTTGACACAGTCTCCTAAGAATGGACCATGGTTACAGCCTCTAAGAATGGACTGTGCTTAGAATGTGAGGCAGCCGCAAGAAGCATAAGGACCTAGAGGTTGAAAGTGAAATTCTCAACCATACACACACACACACACACACACACACACACACACACACACACACACACACTTTTTTTTAAAGAAAAGAACTTTAAAAAAAAGCAGAAAAGTGAATCCCACCATAATTTTAAATGACTGGTCATGGATTATGCTCTTGGTAGCAGAGTTTGCTTTCTCTCTGGGGAAGAAAAGCTGTTCAGTCCTCTCTTTATTTCATGCAAATAAACGATTGAGGAAGGTAAAAAGAGCATTGGTCACTCTTATCAATGAAAAATGCTACCTTTTAATTGGCTTGAAAACTGACAGATTTGCTTATTAGTATATGTATGATTATTTCCTGAATTCTTTTCTTTGTCTTCTTTGTATATTTTATTTTAAAAACTGTCATCTTTGCATTACTCAGACAAATAAACAATTTTTTTGTCCTTGGACATCTGTAGGTGTTTAGTGGGTGTTTGTTTTTTTTTTTTTTTGAATCTCACTCCTTTGCCCAGGCTGAAATGCAGTGGCATGCTCACGGTCACCCCAGCATCAACCTGCTGGACTCCAGCGATCCTTCCACCTCAGCCTTCCAAGTGGCCGGAACTACAGACACCCGCTACCACACTTGGCTATTCTTTTTTTTTTGATTTGGAGTCTCACTCTGTCTCCCAGACTGGAGTGCAGTGGCCGCTCCCAGCCACCACAGCCTCGACCCGATGGGCTCCGGCAGTCTTTCCGCCTCAGCCTTCCAAGTAGCTGGAACTACAGGCATGCGTTACCATGCCTGGCTGATTTTTTGATTTATTGTAGAGATGAAGTCTCGCTGCCAAGGCGGGTCTCGAACCCGTGGGCTCAGGCAATCCACTCACCTCAGCCTCCCAAAGGCGTGGGATTACAGGCTGAGCCACCGAGCCCGGCTTTTTTTTTTTATTTTTTTTATTTATGTAAAGAGGAGGTCTCACCATGTTACCCAGGCTGGTCTCGAACCTGTAGTTTCAGGCAATCCTCTAGTCTTGGCCTCCCAAAGTGCTGGGATTATAGATTTGAACCACTGCACCTGGCCTGTTTTTAAACTTGCGTCTGTACGGAATGCTTTTGCTTTACACATTCTAAAAGTTTGATAAACTTTAAAATGGTGTAGACACACTGAGGAAGGAAGTAAGCTTTTCCTGGAATTAGGATAAGGTGAAAAATTAAATGGAACAAATTAAATTCTGGTTTAAAATAATAAATCAATATAACTTGTTATTTAATACCTATTTTAAATGACAGCAACAACAAGACTTGGTGATTTGCAGAGTAGTACCCTAATAAGTAGATATCTATGTTGGCTCCACTTTGTTCATTTAAACATATGAAATTTTAAACAATGTAATGTGAACCAGAGAAGGTTGTCTTTGCTAATTGTACATACAATACAGTCTCAAAAAGGTATTTTGGAAAAACTGGAAGGAAACATGCCAAAACATTAGCAAGTGGTTTCTGCTGTTGTAGAATCACAAGTGACTATTTTTTCATGATTCTTTACATTTTTCCCCAGCCTTCTAGTTCTCTTTGCCCCCCACAATAAGCATATAATCTATTTGGTTATTAAGAAAAAGACACACACACACAAAAAAAACCCTAGAAAATTGTATTATTTTTAATGTTTCATAATTGTGGTGAAACACCAAAGAATTCGTGTTTAGAATTGCAAGCATAAAGGTACTGGTTGTTTCTAATGGCTGAGTTTTAAAGTGTGGTCCTTTCCTATTCTTTATGAACTTCTATTATTTTTATTTTCTGTAAACTCTGTTACTCCCTTTTTGGTCATCACTTATTTCTGATACTTTTTATATTTAATAACAGTATTTTCCTTGTGTTATACATGTTTGGAACAGACCTGTGCTTTTTAAAAACACATTTTTAAGACACTAAATTATCTCTAGGAGTTGTGAGGTGGAAATGTACCCATATATGTGAAATTTCATATTCTAGATTACTTTTCAAGAGGGTACTTATTCTAACGATTGAGGAATTATCCAATCATCTGTGTCCATTTGACTGTGTTGTGGGAAGATAAATCCCCCCCACACTTAATTTCTATTAAATGTGACAAATCAAGACTCTTATATGTTGGAATCATTTGGGTTTATTTTATTATAAATTCTTATGGTTATCTTCATTGCAAACTTCCTTTTTAATTTTTAGCTTTTTGAAAGGACAGTACAGTAGGATGTGTGGCTTCTTCAGAGGCATTTTTAATGTAATGGAACAGTAAGGATTCTGTAAAAAGTTCACACTACATATAATGTCAACAGTGTAGAAGCAATTTTTAGTGTGTAATCTTGGGAAATTTTCAGTGTGTCTGAGGAGTTTTAGGTGTGCCCTGCAGAGACCATAGTGCTTGGGGAAGTGGGAGCTAAGAGAGAAGAAAACTGTGTTACCTTGTTAGGTTCTTACTCTGCCAGTTGATGATACATCAACTTGACAAAATCTGCTCCAGTCTCATTGTTTTGGTGCTGTGTAGGTTGGTAGCAAGTACATAGCCTCACTGTTTTGCATTATCTCAGATTTTTATATCCTTCTTTTTTGTTATCAGTCCTATCACCTAGCATTTCCTTTCTCTGTTCTAAGACAAGATCTCTTTGTCTCTCTCCTCTTTGGAGAAGAGACAAATAGAAGACCATTTATGATCAATCCAGCCCTACCTCTTCAAATATTCTAGAAACTACTCTACTTTGGCCCTGCTTTATAGTCTCAGTTTATATGTCAGGTGCATCAGACCAACTCCAAATAAGTTCTTTTGTTTAACTGAAAGTTTAATAGAGACTCAGGAACATTGAGTTCAACAATCATTGAGTCTGTAGAATGAGTTAAGTGGATTTTGAAACAGACATGGGAAGCTAGTGGCAGGCAGGGATACATTGTTGAATGGGAGGGGAAACCAGTTAGCCATCTGTTAAAACAGTTGAGAGATGTAAGGACCCCAAAGAAGGTGTTAAATGGGAGGCAAGAGGAGTGACCAAATGTTATAGATATTTGAATACATGAAACCCCTAAAGTTTTGTGCAAAGTGTTGCATCCATTAGCTATTACCTGGGTAGAGGCTCACTGCTTTTATCAATCATCAATGGGATCTGTGTCCTCCAAGAGATTTTGTGACTGCACATGGAAGAAGAAGGGAGAAAGAACATGAAGACGATGCTAAAATTTCTAGATAGGTTAGTTTGTTGCATCTTGGAAGGTGACATTTCAAGTGGAAGGCACATTACAGTAAAGATTTGTAGAAAAATGGGCTTTATTAGGGAAGTAGTGTGTAATTCAGATTAGCAGGACTACAGAGTAGAGGTTGGAGAGCAGAAGCTGATAGAGAGCCTGAGTGTAGAAGTGTTGTCTCATTTGAAATAAGGATGTAAAATGGAGCAGTGGCAGTATGAATGTATTCAGTGGAATGGAGTGAAGATATTGTGCAGAAAGCTCTGGCTTGTTACTGACTGGACGGGGAGGGGAGGGGAGGGTCTTAGGGAAAGAAGAGCATAGGTTTCTAGTTCTAAATGATTGGGAAAATGAAAAGTTACTGCAACTTTGCTTGCTCTGGGCTCAGTGATAAGGAAGAACCCAACCTTTCCATTACAAGAGTTTTTTTTAAACTTTTTTAGATGTTAAACTAAATTGTGAAGAAATTGCTAACTTCTAATACTCAGTGTCCAGACACCAGGAATGCTTAGTATCCTGCAGTGTCCCCATCAGTTTCTCGTAAGGAAGAACTGTCCAGCCTTAATGGCTAAATGTGCCCCCTTCCCCCTAGTGAGAACCATTTTAAGAACTCATTTTGGATCCTGGAGATGGTTGTAAACATTTCTGTACTGCTCTCCTCTGGGATTGCCAGGAAGCCAGTGCAGAAGCTACCTAACCTGGCTGATTGGATTTTCGTGTTTGTCTTGAATTCTCACTTTCACATTCTTTTATATCACATCTCTTTCTTGGTAAAACATGTCATCTGTTGCTATACAGTCATCTAAAACAACCATAGTATAACAAGTGCACTGATTGTGTTAAAAAAAATGCCTTATCTCAAAGGAATATGGAAGATGTGTACAGGTAGGGTGGTGAGGGGATTAGAGTATTCATCCTACCACAATAAAGTAGTTTCTGTGGAAAGGCAAAGAATTTGGTTTGGCCATTTTAATTTGGCCACGTGAATCACACATTACTCCCCTGAATCTCGCCATAGAACTGCATCTCTGGGGAAGAAACACAGAAACTCCTCAGACTTAATAGGTGGAGCATTGGGAATGGATGAAAGCACTCTGAGGAGAGAATGTGTTAAGAGAATGGGGAGCATGGTTTCTGTACTGGAAAGGGATAGGAGGAGTCTTAGGCAAAGTAGAGGAAAGAAATGACAGAATACTGGGAGAATCCAGAGCCACAGAAGCCCAGGAAAACAAAGTTTCAAGAAAAGGTAGTCAGCTCTGTTAAATGTTGCCAAGAGGTCAAGGAAGACAAAGGCCTCGTAAAGAGCTATTGGAAATATCCATTGGGAGCTCTTTATAAGCCTTTGAAACAGAAGTTTCTTTAGAGTGTTGTGCTTGTGGTGTGGCAGGAAAGGAGGGGTGGAGGGGAGGGTGGTAGAAAGCATATTCCAAAGGGTTTAAAGAGTGAATGAGTGAAGAGGGTGTGTCTCTAGGAAGATCACATGCCAAAGGAAAAAGATTTTTCTGAAATTTTCGAGTGACAGCCTAGAGACAAGATTATTTTAGCATCTGACTGTGGTTGTTGGTAGAGCAAGGTACAAGAAAAAAAGAAGGAATGTTTGAAAATAGGTCTTACTTTTAAAGAAGACTGAGGCGAGGTTAGTCTTACAGAAAAGGGATCTCCTCAGAGAGTTTCCTGTCAGTGATACAGGAAGGGGAAGATGGATCATGTTAGAGATGGCAGGAAACCAGAAAGATTCAACTTTTTGAAAGCTTACATTTCAGTAAAGAGGCTAGGTCATCTGTTCAGATTTCAAAAAGAAAAAAGAGAGAGATGATTCTAGGCCTAAGGAGTATGACAAAAGATTTGGAATAATTGCTCTTGAAATTTGGTGAGAGTTCAAACAGAGATGAGTAAAAGTGTGACTAAGCTGTAGTGAGGGCCCACAGGAGTTGAGCATTCTGAGTCAGCAAGATAGTCTGACCCTCCTTCGGCAATAAATGAGGGAAAGAATCTGGATAATGGGTTTATATAGGGTTTGGCATTGGTAAGGTGCATATGCTGTGAAAATTGAGAGTATTGTTATGAAGCCTAAGGAAAAAGTTAAGTGAAATCAAGAGAGAATGAACTTTCCAAATAGGAAGGGGCATGGAGGTTCTGATAAGATAAAAAGAAAAGTTTCTGAGAGAGAGGTGAAACATAAAGCAGAATGCTTCAGAGAGGAAATTCTGAGGTCAAAATCTTGAAGGCAGAGTAGTTCCAGGATCCTTACATTATGGATTTGTTGGGAGGATTAAATGAGATAGTACATATGTGTCTGTCTGGTGCATAGTAAGAACTCAGGTGGTTATAATTATTAAGATGAAGCTCTTGTATAAATTATACCTCCCTATAGCTATTGTAATATTTGTATAAATCAAATCATATTTCAAACAGACTTCAACTAACCATGAACCACAAATCAAAATAAAATGTTAATTAAAAAAAAAAAACGGAACCTCAAACCAAACTGGACATGGGTGTGGATCCCAACTTCATCACTTCAAAGTACGTTTCTTAAACTTTGAGAGTCTTAATTTCCTCAGCAGCAAAACCAGAGATAATAGTTACTTAATGTTATTGAAATGATTAGATGAAGTCATTTATACAACATCACTCGACATACTACCTGGCACAGGCTTCTCTCCTTCTTTGGGGTCTCCTAACAGGTTAGTTTATATAAAAGAGGATCTTGAAGGAAGGGTCAAGGAAAGCCTACAGTTATAATAGTGAAGGAAGGTTGTGATCATTCTGTTCATTAGGAGAAAATACTTGTTACAAGAAAAATTCTAAAGGAGAAACTGTTCTCTTTGGTAAAATGGAATGATTGTTATATCTGTCCTTGACTTCTGGAGTTAAAGGTCAATGAGTTAATGTAAGATAAAATGCTTTATTATATATAAACACTGTAGATATGTTATTAAGATTTCTGAAATAGATGCCCTAAACTATTATGTGAGCACTTTGCTTCTTTCGGCATCTGATTTTAAATTCAGCCGTTTACTGTTTAAAGCTTCTTTTCCCAAATTGTGTTTACTAAGATATTTGGGTTCTAGTAAATGTTGAAAGTGTTCTGGCAATTAAAATATTCAGTATACAAAAGAAAATTGGGAAACACTACATACTATCTAGTATCATCTAGGGGAGTAAAGGTAAGGTATAAATTAGCAGAAAAAAAGTCTCTGAGAAGTCTTGCAATAAGATATTTGTCCAACTTTATGCATTTCATTGTTTTCTTAGAATTATTTGATCATGGAATCACTTAGTTCTAGAATATTTATTAACTGTATTCTTGGAACAGTTCGGAGAACATTTATTTAAAGGAAGCTTTTCTATTTTAAAGTTGAAAAGAGTATTAGAGATGATCAGGTCCAACCCCTTTAATTTACTCCTAAGGAATTAAAACCAGAGAAACCAAGTGATTTGTCCAGTCTTACAGCTTGAAAAGCCCAGGTCGTTTTACTCTTATTTAGTGCATCACCATCCTACCTTAAACGTCTTTGCTTTGCAACTATGGCACAACCTATTGCACCAGTGTTTTTCTAATGAACTTAAGTGAGTGTAGCTTTTAAAAAATATATTGATAGGGCTTCAGAATTTTTTTATATGAGTGTTTTTCTCTTTAATTCTCTGAACAGAGTAGATCTTAAGCAATAGTAAGTTGCATGTTATCTTCAGGCAAAATAAAATAGTATTTGCAACTCTTTTTTTTTCCTTTTAATTTCTCCTCTGTTAAGGTCAAATTTCTCACCTGCTTTATTGCTTTTTAAAGCACTAACAAAATCAAGATAACTGGCTTAAGAAATCAATCTAGTTTAAAATATCAGTGATCTGGAAAACCCACACATTCTAATTATTAATGAATACTCTTTTGCCCTTTAAATTTGTTTTGTCTTTTTCATATAATTGACTGTGGGTAGACAAATTTGCATATTTTCAGCCTCTTCCTGCCTGACTTATTACAGCATGCAGAATTTACTCTGTGGTTTCTAGGTGTAAGTTCCTGTATATAATAAACCACAGTTGAGACTTTGCAACCCCACTCTGCAGCAGCCTCATGTGGTACATACCACTGTGTGTTCTTGAAAAATCTGAATGGCCGCTTTATTGCCCTTTATTATAGCAGATATTTCAGACACTAATTGTTCATTCACAGCATGTTTCTGTTTATCTATATTTAAGGTTCTTATCACATAGTTCAAAGAAAAGTGGGTGAATGTCTGGATGTCTGTCAGTCTCCCTCGCCAACTGTTTCTGGTGTCCACAACATGAAATTTTATCTTGAATGAACCCTATGATGTCATACTAGTGTTTCAGGTGAAGTGATGTAAAGGAATGCCCACTGTTACATGTGTTATCACAAAAGAAGCACATTAGTGCCAAAAGGAACTAGACATCAGCTTTTCCCAGTACTCATTTCAGAGGTGAGGATGTTTCAGCATCACATAGCTTATTTGTAACAAAGCCAGGACTAGAACCCATATATCCTGACTGCTAGTGCAGTTTGGACATTCTCAAGCAAATTCACCTTGGATGATCATTTTGTCAATATTTTTTTAGTAGCACATTGTGAGCCAAGAACTGTGTTAGGCTCTAAAGGAAACAATAAATTAGTGATCCTGTTCTCACAACCTCACAATCTAATAGGGCTTATGGAACAGGTATATAAGCAGTGCTATAAGTTAGAAATTATTGCTATAAGAGGTTCAACTATTTAAGAAGTGCATAGGAAGAGCATGTCTACTTTGCAGCTGTCACACTCTAATTGACCTGACTTTTGACTGTTTTTCTTCCAGTTGCATTTGATTTCATTCCAGGAGAGAAACAAGGTTCTCAGTTGACTGTTTTGTGTTTGTTGTCAACTTAGAGTTACTCTACCCTTTAATTGACTCTATGGAGTTGCTTATTAGGCTACTAAAGCAGAGAGAGAAAAAAAGGAAGTATATGTCTTCCATGTTCTTGGCATTAATTCATTGCTGAATCTGTTTTTACTTCTTTAAAAGGGATGTGGAAAAAACTAGAGAGCATCGAGAGCGATATAAGCAAAAAATGGTAGCATTTCAAATTCTAAGAGGCCCTTCCTCTTTTCATTGTTCGCTAGTCAAATGTGTGATCACATAGGATTGGGAAATAGCGCTTGTGGAGCTGGGCTTAGAAGGTTTGCATAGGAATTGCTCATTCATTTCATAAACTATCTATAGTGGGAATCAGCAGATACTTTTCTGTTAAGAGCAATATTTTAGGTTTTGTAGACCATAAGGTCTCTATCAGTTACTGAGCACTTGCCTTTGTTGCTTGAAAGAAGTCATAGATAAATGCATAGGCCAATGGGCATGGCTGTGTTTTAATAACACTTTTAAGTACAAAAGTCAGCTACAGGCTGTATTTGGCCCATAAACAGTAGCTTGCTGATCCTGATCTGTAGGATTCTTGTTTGTTGACTGGCTCTTTTACCAAAAGGTGCAAAGAAGGAATGAAAAGAAAAGGAAACCCAAACCAGATCATAAAGATATTTTTTTAGCAGCATCATTGTAGAGTTGATACAGAATAAAAACCAAGTGAAGGGAGGTCCGATTCATAGCTCTGGTCAAGAGGTTTTGGATTAAGGGCTCAATCTTGACTAGATAGTTTTGTTTGGTTCTTTTTTGGGAGGCATCCTTCATGTATCTATGTAATCAATACTACCTTGGTTATTTTCCTTTGAACCCTTAAGTCTTGCCCATATTCTGAAGTGATGAGACAGACAGCCATGGTAAAATCGAAATAGCACCTTGGAAGCAAAATGTTAATGTTTTTCTTTTAAAAATATTTTTGGGCAAAATTTGTGTTTTGCTAATTCTCAAAACAACAAGGTTCACACAAACTGCTGAAGCACCTGTGTATTAGTTTCCTAAACAAAGTTCTACAAATTAAACACAGAAATTAATTTTGTCACAGTTCTGGAGGCTAGAATTCTGAGATCAAGGTGTCAGCAGGGCCTGCTCTTTCTGAAGGGAAGAGATCTTTTCCAGGCTTCCCTCCTAGCTTCTGGCAGTTCTTGACTTGTGGCAGTGTAACTTCAGTCCTTACATGACATTCTCCCATGCCTGTCTGTCTCTAAGTTCAAATACCCCCCCCTTTTGATAGTATACCAATTGTATTGGATTAGGACCTCATTTTAACTTGATCACCTCTGTAAAGACCCTGTCTCCACATAAGGTCACGTTCCAAGGTACTGAAGATTAGTATTTCAGTGTATCTTTTGGGGACAGTTTAACCCATAACAACGTGGTACCAGACATTCATTCAGTTCAGGTAAAATTCGCCAGTTGAGCACATTAGTGGGCCTGAAGTAAAGCCATGAAGTAAAATTCTTCATGACTCACTTGAGGGCACATTAGCTTCTGTAACAGAAGCATTATACTGGTGACTCTGTTATACATATTGTAGAAGCAGATGTTTATTTTTGTTGTTGTTTTAACTTGCGGGGTGAATTTTATTTTCTGTAGAAATAGCTTAAATATGTAAATGGATATGACAGCATCCACTTCAGTCATAGTCTTCAAGGTGCTTGAGTGACTGCCCTCCTCTCCTTATTCTGGTTTGCCAAGTCCATACATGCCATTCCAGCTGAAAGTTTCTTTCCTGCTGCTGTTGTCCCCCGCCCCCAGGTCTTGCTTTTTTTTGCCAAGGGAAGACTGCAGTGATATGATCATAGCTCACTTCTTCCTTTTTTTGTTTTGTTTTGTTTTGTTTTGAGTCAGAGTCTTACTTTGTCTCCCAGACTGGAGTTTGATGGCACAAGTATAGCTCACTACAGCCTCAACCTCTTGGACTCAGGAGATCTTTCTACCTTAGCATCCTGAGTAGCTGGGAGTACAGATGTACCACTAACCCTGGCTAACTTTTTAATATTTGTGTAGAGACCAGGTCTCACTATATTGCCCAGGCTGATCTTGAACTTTTGGACTCAATCAATTCTCCCTCCTTGCCCTCCCAAAGTGCTAGATTACAGGCATAAGCCACTGCACCTGACCTCTTTCCTTGTTTCTTGAAATCTGTTTTTCCTTCCTCTTCTCCAAGCTTTTCATAGGCTACACAAGTGGCCACAGAACTCTTTCTTCCCATCTCTCTCTCTCTCTCTCTCTCTCTCTCTCTCTCTCTCTCT
>NW_007248098.1:567812-577789 GCF_000164805.1 Carlito syrichta | reverse complement strand
CTTCCTCTCTCCCTCACTCCCTCCCCCTTCTTCCCCCTCTTCTTCCCCCTCCCCCTCCCAGAATGAGACTTGGAGTCTCATTCTGACACTCAGGCTGGAGTGCAGTAACACCATCATGGCTTACCTCAGCCTCAACCTCCTGGGCTCAGGTGATCTTTCCATCTTAGTCTCCTGAGTAGCTGGGACTACAGGTGCATGCCACCATGCCTGGCTAATTTTTTGATTTATTGTAGAGACAGGGTCTTGCCAAGTTGCCCAGGCTGGTCTCAAACTCCTGGGCTCAGGTAATCCTCTCACCTCAGCCTCCCAAAGTGTTGGGATTACAGGTATGAGTCACCACACCTGGCTCCTCTCTGCTTTTAAGTTGAAATTCAAAGTCTACCTCTTCCAGGAAGGTGATCTCTATGATTTCCCTTTTCAAGTTCCTGCTACTTATTTGTTACATTAGAACAGAATTCTGATGTGATGGTTTTTCACCCAACACATCTCACTTGGCGTGTTTATAAGAGTGGAGTGGAAAAGCAATAATGCCCTTTGTGTTGAGAAGGTGATGAGTTGCACCACTCCTCATTAAGGCATCTGGTTACCCCCCAGGGACTGGGAGTGAGTTCCTGTGGTATGCTTGACCATTTGTAAGTTTGTTTTGAAAGCTATTATAGAGTTGCAGTTTTGTAAGAATGTGAAGGGGCATTAAAACTTAAATTTCTTGTGTCTTATGTAAGAATTTAAAGATGTACATATGTTCCACTAAAGGTGCCTCACTTTTGTTATTCTTGACTTTGACTTTTTTAGGGAACTTTCCTTCCTTTTTTTTTCCATAATGCAGAGGACACATCTTAGATGGTATTGGTTTTTTAAAAATAGCTAAATTAGTCATTTCTCTTTGTAAAAAGTTTCTCATTATATATGATTGTCACTTAATTGCTGAGTTGTTCATTAACCTTTTGTTTGGGTATGTTTTTCATTACCAACTAAATTGTTTAATATCTTTGAGCATTGGAACTTCTGTTTCTTTCAACATGGTGTTTATGTATTTCATGCATATTTTGGGGCCAAAACATTTGCTAATTTTATTCTCAGGTTTTCCTTAAAAATACTGTTTCCAGATCAGGCCAATAGCTTATACCTGTAATCCCAGCACTTTGGGAGGCTGAGATGGAAGGAATGCTTGAGGCCAGGAGTTCAAGACCATTCTGGGCAACATAGCAAGACTTCCATCTCTACAAAATAAAAATTAAAAAATTAGTCGGGTGAGGTGGAACATGCCTGTGGTCCTAGCTACTTGGGAGGCTGAAGCAGGAGAATAACCTGAGCCCAGAAGTTTGAGGCCATGGTGAGCCATGATTGTGCCACTGTGCCCACTGTTTCTTTACTGCATTTAAAATATTGGATTTGCTCGTGCCAAATTTTTCAAGAAGACATCCAGTGTATGAAGTTAGATATAGTTATCAGTCACTATTTCAGCAAGAACTTGTCAGTGCCTGGCAGTGCTGTGTGTCGGGAACACACTTAGAGGGACTCTACCCTTTCTGCTTAAACGAAGATGGTGGAGTTTACCAGAACGGCCACTTTCTGAAATTTTTGCCACAAATGTAAACAGTCACATACACTAAAGTGATAATTGAGACAGTTTGTGAGATGAGCACATGTGTACTTGAGTCCATGCCCGAATAGGAGCAGAAAGAGGCTACTTGTCACTGTGTGTATGGGGTGCTATGGAAGGCCTATCCCAGGAGAAGAGGTTATGTTTATTTGTACTCAGTGAAGTATGTAGACTTCGAGGTGCACGTTGAACTCATCTGTGTGTCAATTAGTGGAGCCATGAAAACCTCTCACTTCTGAGGAAGAATTGGTTGGAAGAATCAGATCTGGAAATTGGAAATTGCTTGAATCAGGATGCAAAAGAGGATCTGGAGGGTTTGGCTGAGAGCCGGCAGTTTTAGAACCAGGAGCTGCCTTTTCCTGCTGGTGAGTGAAAGGGTCAGGTGTCATCTGGAAGAGTTGAAAGGTAGACTCTGGAGCGAGGGACTGGGTGGGCTATTGGGAGTGGCACAGACACAGACATAAAGTCCCCGAAGACTCAAACCAGCTCTCGAAAACCATGGAGTAGACCTTCCAGAGTAGGAGGGACACTTGAGTCTCTAAGGAAAAAAAAATTGTTTTTGAGTCAGGGTCTCACTCTGTTGCCCAGACTGTTGCCCAGACTGGCACCATCACAATGATCGAGGCTCACTGCAGCCTTAAACTCTAAAACTCTGGGCTCAGGTGATCCTACTACAGCATCCCCAGTAAGCTGGGATTACGGGCTCACGCTATGATGCCCTGCTATTTTTTTTTTTTCTAAATCTTTCGTAGAGACAAGATTTCACTATGTTGCCCAGGGTGGTCACCAACTTCCAGGCTCAAGCAGTTTACCTTCCTTAGCCTCCCAAAGTGCTGAGATTATATGTGTGAGCCACCACTCCTGACTGGGTCTCAGAATTTCAAAGGCATGCTGTCTTGGTTCTACCCTTTATAGGACCATCTGCATCAGAATCTCCTGGGGTGCTCATTAAAAATATAAATTATTGGGTTTTTCTGCCATAGGCATGCTCAAACACTGTGGGGGACATTTTAAGATATCCAAGTGATTTAGAAGGTCACCAAAGTCTAAGGACCACTGGGTGAACTATTCCTCACAGAGGGGTTGCTTGCCATGTTTAAATCTTTTCAGTGATGAAGAATGAACTGTGTTATGAGCAGTAATCTTTTAAGTCCGAGGGTGATGGACACAGGAAATGTAAATGGGTGCCAAGTAAAGAATGACAGATTTGTGAGTTACTGAGGCAGAATTGGCATCCAAAGAAAAATTGGGTTTTTCTTTTAAGGTTGACTTTAGAAAAACTAGCAGCACATATTCCTTAGAACCTTAATTGGCCATAGTATCATGCTAGCTGCACTGATGCATTAGAGCCATTCTGAGTTCCTCTGGCACACTGGAAATGGTCTCAGAGGTCAGTCTATAGATGTGCTGAAGCAGATCAGATGCCAGAACCAGCCATAAACCTCAGGGTCCAGAAGAAGCCTATTGAAACCCAGGTTTGGGAAAACTTTTCCTTTCCCCTGTTGAATTTCTGCCATGTTAATTTCAAGTAACTGCCTGGGGTATGTAGGTGTTTGTGTGTGTGCTTGTGGGTGCTTTTGTGTGCGTGTGCATGCATGTTATGGGGTGGGAGGATCTGTGTGTCTCATGGGGGACATAGCAGGGAGGAGACATTCCTGAGCATCTCAGAGCCCAAGTATAGTAGTAAGTGAGAGTGAGTTTCCGCTTTCTTTCTTTTTGTTGCCTGGTTCCTTCACCTTCTCTTCTGTATACAGAATGATCAAGACTGCCATTGGCAGTGGGAACAAGAAAGGTTCCAAGGCTTGTCCCCCAGGCTGGCCGGCCATCTAATTAAACAGGCAGCCAGACAAGTGTGTGGCTCCTCAGATTGGATCTGCCTGCTTAGCCGGCATCCACAAAACTTGCTAGGAAAAAATGTTTAGTGATTAAAAGTTCTTGCTAAAATATAGAGATTTATCCAATTCTTATTCATCCCTCCTAAGGAAAGACTACAAAAATATCATTAAGATTAAAAGAATAGTGACTGATATAATCTCCCTTGCCTCAGTCTTTTCCTCATTATTACCCCTCCACAGTCCCAGTCACTGCAGCTGATGACAATATTTTGAAATGTTATACGTCTAATGCTGACCACCATATATAGGGCTCTTAAAAAGTTAGAGGGAAAGCAGCCAGGAAAATCAAGGGGCGGGGACAGTTTTAGGATTTGATAAACAGACTGAATATTCTGTGAACAAATTTGTTGAAAACAGCAACTTGTGTGCCATGTAGAAAACATGCTTCTTAGTTCTTCAGATGACACCTAACTAGGAGTACTGGTGACCTACATAGAATAACAGTTAGCTTCTGAAAAGATATCAGCACCCTGGAAGATAAGCCCAACCTAACAAAAAGATGTCTAATAGGAATCATAAATCTTGCATTTCAGTGAAAAATACTGAGGGAATTTTAATATGACTCGGTGTATAAAAAGTCCTGGGTAGTTGATGTCTTAGTATAGGCTGTTCTAACAAAGTAGGTGAGGTGACTTATCAACAACAGAAACATGTTTCTCGTGGTTCTGGAGACTGAGAGTCTGAGCTCAGAGTGCCAACATGGTCAGGTTGTGGTGAGAGCTGTCTTTTGGGTTGTAGACTGCTAATTGCTATACCTTCATGTGGCAGAAAGAATGCTGTCATGCTCTCTGGGGGTCTGTTTTGAAGGCCACTAATCCCATTCATGAGAGTTCCACCCTTATGAACCAAGTTGTCTCCCAAAGGCCCTACTTTCTGATACTATCCATACTCGGAGTAAGTATTTCAACAAATGAATTTTGGGAGAATGCAGACATTCAGTCTATAATATTTGGTTTCACCATAAATGAGTATTAGCCAACAGATTGATTTAGCTGCTTAGACCATTAGTATTATTTTACCTAGCTTTAATACAATTATAAATAAATAAATATAAAAAATAAAATTTAGATTAAGAAATGAAACAACCCTACTCCATGTGCACAAAAGTTCTAGTCTAAGAGTTCTTCTCTAGGTTTGGATTTTTGGAGTCAAAACACTTTTTTAAAAAAAATATAAACTTTGTGCCATGTTTGGTAGTTTGGTTCCCAGGTTTTTCCACTGAAATATTTGTAGTGGTGGTTAGATTACCAGGTTAGCACAGAATCCCCGTCTTTTTATGGACTACTTAGAATGGCTACTGCTAGCATCAGTTCTGAGTCTCTTTTGAGCTCAGATTTGTCACTAAGTACATTAGGTGGAGGAAGAGAATATTTCTTGCCTATAGTAATCATAGTGAAAAATGTAAATTGGATGATCTTTTGCATTCTCATCTCAGTGTAGCTTGAGAACAATAAAAGTGAGGCACCGCTAATGGAACATATGCATATCTTTAAATTCCCTTCCTGATGTTTATCTCAGTTGTCTTAGGTGATAACTGTTTGATCACATCATACCCTGGACATTTTGGGATTTTAAAGAGGGATTTTTCTTTTAACCATATTTTTTATTTTAAAATTGTGGGGTACAGTTAAGGGTTAGGTATACAAATATGCAAGGTTCAAGTACCCTTGTTGATAAGGGGTGTCCTCCCCATCCCCAGAGAGATATTGACTACCGTTAATCCCACCACCCTTGCCCCCCCATAGATTCCCACCACTGTCGATCCTTTTCTTATAGTATTATGATAGATGTTCAAGGTCCACTTATGTGTGAGAACGTGATACTCAGATCTTTGTTGCTGTGAAAGATCACTCAGTATTATAGACTCTAGTTCCATCCAGGTTGCTGCGAAATTCATGATTTTGTTCTTTTTTATGGCTGCGTAGTATTCCATCGTGTATGTGTACCACATTTTTTTAATCCAGTCCTCTTTTGATAGACAGCATGGTTGGTTCCAGGTTCTTGCTATTGTGAACAGTGCCGCGATAAACATATGTGTGCAGGTATCTTTTTTATAGAGTGATTTGAGTTCTTCAGGGTATATTCCCAGTAGGGAGATTGTGGGGTCAAATGGGAGGTCGATATTTAGAGCTTTTAGGAATTACCACACTACTTTCCACAGAGGTTGCACTAGTTTACACTCCCACCAACAGTGTAGAAGTGTTCCCTTTTCACCACATCCTCTCCAGCATCTGTTATTTTTTGAGTTATTGACAATGGCCATTCTGACTGGAGTTAGGTGGTATCTCTATGTAGTTTTAATTTGCATCTCCTTGATGATTAGTGAAGTTGAACATTTCTTCATGTGTCTGTTGGCTGCTCGTATGTCTTCTTTTGTGAAGTGTCTGTTCATATCTTTTGCCCACTTTGTAATGGGGTTTTTTGTTTTTTTCTTTTCAGCACATTTGAGTTCCTTGTAGATCCAAGATGTTAGGCCTTTATCAGACATGGAGTTGGCAAATACTTTTTCCCAGTCTGTGGCCTGTAAAGAGGGATTTTAAAGAGGGCTCAAATGCCTCTGCAGTTAGAATTTCAGATAACAAAACTAACTCACATGCAGAAATCCGGAAATGATATTTTGAGTAGGCCAGTCTTTCCTGGGGGCATCGGCCCTCAACCTCACCCCCGCTTCACCTTCTTTGCACATTATCTTTCTTTCACTTTTGAATTCACGGGATTTTTGTTTTTGTTATCTTAGTTTTCTCCATTTTTTCCTTTAATGTAACTGTGCAAAGGAACCTCCGAGTAGGATGAGGGGGATCAAGAAACTTTTTATATATAGATCAATTTTAAGATCAGAACTGCTGATATGTGTTCTGGACAGAGCTCTCCTGTCTATCAGGATACCAAATTTAGTGAGAGAGATCGAGAAAGATAGACTCAAGTGTGGGTGACAATTACCGAGTACTTCTTAGAAGACTGACATTGTACTGAGGGCTCAACAGCGTCTTCTCAACTTGTATAATCTTCACAGCAAATTTTGAGCTAGAATGGAATAGATGGCATCAACCTCCTCACTTTACAGATGAAGAGATGAAATGGAGGTGTTAAATAATTTGTCCAAGGCCACACAGTGAATGAGTGACTGAGGTCGAATCAGAACTCTGATTTCAGAATGCATCCTTTCAACCCTTATTCCTTTGCTGCCTCATATGAAGTCATCCAAGCCAAAGAACTTATTAGATTATTGTTTGTTTTGAGGCTTAGATGAGTATCAAAGTTTGGATAAGAGAAGGGAAGGACTGGTCTGTGTTGTAGCAATTAGAAGTGGTTTAGAAATAAATTGGGCCATCAGCTGTTTTCTTTTTCTCTTTTTCTCTTTTTTTTTTTTTTTTTGAGTGGGAGTCTCACTCCATCGCCCAGGCTGGAGTGCAGTGACAAACTCACGGCCACCCCAGCATTGACCTACCAGGCTCTGGTGATCCTTCCACCTCAGCCCTCCAAGTAGCCGGAACCACAGGCATGCACTACCACGCCTGACTAAGTTTTTGATTTATTATAGAGATGAGGTCTCACCGAGTTGCCCAGGCTGGTCTCGAACCCACAGGCTCAGGCAATCCATCTGCCTCGGGCTCCCAAAGTGCTGGGATTACAGGCTGAGCCACCGTACCCGACTGCATCTGCTGCTTTCTAATGACATTTTATTAAAAAAAGAAAATCTACTCCCACTCTAAATCTCTATGCTATGGAGAAAATTCTATGTCATAGGGAAATTTTTCTCTTTCATTTAAACAATGACCTTTTAAATTAATTTACACCACCCCAAATCTACCATTAAAACAGTTCTTACTTTGGATATGAGATTGGACAAAATAACCCATAAGTTTCTTTCTAAATATGGTTAAAGAATTAATTGGTATTATAACTTAGTGGCTGCTTATATAAAATAATTTTCTATACATGTTCTGATTAATAGCTCAGATTTTTAGAATAGGAATAGGTGAGTCAAAATAGGATGCTAGAGGCTGAGAAGGGTTGAGGAAAGTGAATAGTAGGGAGAGATTTGTTAAAGGATACAAAATTACAGCTAGTTCTGTAGCACTGTATAGTACACTAGAACTTACAGTAATTAATAGTTTTAAATAGCCAGAAGGGGGATATTGAATGTTCCCAACACAAAGAAATGATAAATGTTTGAGATGCTGGGCATGATAATTACCTTAATCTGATCACTGTGCATTACAGTATACGTATTGAAACATCACTATGTATCCCATGTCTTTGTCTATTAAAAATAAAATCGCCCCTTACAGAAAGCCACTGTAGTGGGTTGAATAGTGTTCCTTCAAAATTCATGTCTAACCAGAACCTCAGAATATGACCTTATTTGGAAATAGGGTGGTTGCAGGTGTAATTAATTCAGGAGCTTGAGATGCAATCAAACTGAATTTAAGTTGGGCCTAAAATCTAATCGCTGGTGTCCTTTCAAGAAGAAGATAGAGCTCAAGGAGAAAGCCATATGAAGATGCAGGCAGTGATGGAAATTCTGCTGTCACAAGGCAAGGAAGCAGGAGCCACCGGAAGCTAAAAGATGCAAGGAGGGAGTCTCCCCTACAGTGTTCAGAGGGAGCACCTTGATTTTGGATGTCTGACCTCCTGCACTGGGAGATAACACATTTCTGTTGTCTGAAGCCAGCCGGCTTGTGATATGTAACAGCAGCCCTAGGAAACTAATACAGCCACATTTCACTTTCTGTCCATTTGTGTTTCATCTCTAGTTTTGGACTAGCTTGATGTTATACGTGCAATATTGTTACTGTATAAACGGTAAATTTAAAATTTCCTAACAGAAGCCAATCGCATTTAAATTCTATTAGGATAGTTATACTTACTAACTTGACATTTTAAAGAGATGAGGTGTATATATATCAAGGAGTAGCTTTTAAAAAAATTTTTAAAAATTAAACAGTGTTGTGGCTGTGCAGGAGGGGTGTTGTGATTCATCTGAAATAATTGTATCCAACTACTCAGATTACCCCATTAAAAAGTTAGCCCTCTAACCCTCTGTCTTACACTCTTCTAAGGTTAAAATCAATTAAAAGGATTAGAGTGAAGGTGTCAGTTTTCAATTGAAAGTCTAATAAAGCAAATCCTGGCAAGAATGAATAGCAACTGCCTGACCAGATGTGGCCATTACCAAAGGCAGCAGGATCCCAACGTGATTATATCTTCTTGAAGGTTTATAGTAATTCTGATGAATCTGCTTTGAAAAGATAGATACCCACATATCCCATATATCCAAAGGCAATAAGATTAAGATTATTAGGACTCAAGTTTTTTTCTGAATTATAATTCTCACTATCACTCATAATTTATCTATGTCCCTGGTGTTTTGAAGTCTAAACTAGGAATTTTAAAAGCCCACCCGTCATGGAGTTGGGAAATTGTTCTAGAGATGCTTCAGTCTGGAGAGGAAACATAATAAATTTCCAGTGAAAGTAGAGATCCTGTTTCAGCTAGGAAAATGATATGATTAATGCATTTCTCCCCAGATGTCAAACTCCTTTCTAAGATACTTAGTCTCCACCACTATCTAGCCCTTGCCAGCCTCGCCCATCTCCTTATACCTTGGGGCTGTTCAACATACAACATTTTAATCACTGTAACAGTTACATGGTTTTTAACATAATGTCAGTCTGTGTTCCTTCACCAAACACAGAAAGCTCTTAGTCCAGGCTCTGGGCTATGGGGTGGGATTACTACACAGGACATGGTCCCACATCCTCCAGGGGTTTATAGGCTAGTGGGGAGATTTGTTCTTTAATTCAAATGTAGAAATCCCATTTGAGAAAGTGTTAATCCTTTGTTGAATATAAATATCATATATTGAGAAGATCTAAAGGAAAGCAGGTTACCTGAAATGATGTCTAGCAATATTCCTTCACAGTAATTCTGTGATATTGGTATTGGAGGGAGGGAGGGAGGACGTGTCACTCAGCTGTACTGTTTTGCAACCAGTTCCTTGAGCCAGTCTTTGGTTATGTTATATTAAAAGATGTTTAGTAACCGTGACGTAGGTATTTTGTTCATAGCAAAGGTCATTTTTTCCAAAAGCCTTAATTAGAGCAATTGTGTATCAAGTAAGGCCCACAATACAGTGAAACTCAGTTTCACAATTAGACTGCTACTGGCTCCATGACTTTGGGGAAATCCCTTAACCTTTCTGTTTTCTTATCTGTAAACTAATTGAAAGAGTGTATACAAAGCACTTTGCTTAGTGCCAAAAACATAGTATAGTAAATGCTCAATAGTGGTAGCAATTAATACTATGAATAACACTTAGTTCTCAGAGGAAAAACATATTTTCCATAATTTGTCATGGTTTAAAATGTTTTTCCCCCTTTGTTTTTTTGCTTGTTTTTTTTGTTTGTTTGTTTGTCTGTTTTGAGTTAGAGTCTCACTCTGTCACCCAGACTGGAGTGCAGTGGCTGCTCCCGGCC
>NW_007248098.1:545279-567792 GCF_000164805.1 Carlito syrichta | reverse complement strand
TGCCCAGGTGGGTCTCGAACCCGCGGGTTCAGGCAATCCACTCATCTCAGCCTCCCAAGGTGCGGGATTACAGGCTGAGCCACCGATCCTGGCTGTTATTTGTTTGTTTAGCTATTTTCAAAGACTGCATAGGCTACTTTGTTAGTAACAAAAAGATAAAATATTATAGACCCAACTAAAATGGATAAGCAAAGAGCTAAACCTATTCCCCTATTAAAGGAAAAAAATCGGTGTTTTATCTATTTTTGGGATAACTGCTAGCCATAATTTGCATATCAACTATTACTGTAGGGAAGATTGGCTTTTGCAGTTAGAAAGGATGGAGATGAAGCTCGAGTCTATAATGCAGACAAAGTTTCTACGTGTACTTCTGGGGAGAGCAGAGTGTGATAACCCCCAGGATTTTATGGATAAATTCTGGCTCTTATATTTACACATTACTTTTAGAAACCATATCCAGGTAGGATTAAACAGTCCTTTAGATTGGTATTCTCTTTTAATTGGCTTTGTGATGTAAGTTCTTCTAAAAGTAGGGAGATGTTTTAATATGAATAATTCTTTCGTAACGGGGAGCAACCATGGGTTGCAGGGAAAAGCAGCCTGGCTGCTGGTGTCTTCCACCATGAGGGCCTGAGTGAACTTCCCAGTGTCCTGGCACAGTGGAGAAAAGGAAGTTTGCCTGTTCCTTCCTAAGTTCTTTTCCGTCCTAGAGGTTATCGTGTCTGGTTCTGATTTTTAAAAAACAAACAAAAAAAATCTGCCTCTTAATTCATTCTGTTTGCTCTATATTCTGATTTTTAAACTGGACAAGAGTATTGTTTTGAGATTAACTATAGTCAAAAATGTAAAGGAAGTATCCAAAGACTTGAATTTTAGGAATTTGTAACATTGTCTTTACAAAGAAATAGGAATTTTAAAACTGTTTGTGTTTTCTTCCTGCATTGTTCATTTTTAGCGAAATGATTTGATATCGTGGTGCTCTAAAGTTTCAGTTCTACTGCTTTTTCTGTTTGCTTCACTCTGAGGTCATGGTGTAGCTGCAGGCCACACCTAGACCGCTGTTCCTGTCTGCTCTGTCCTCCAGGCAGGGGTCCACCATAGTATTCCACCACAGTGTTAGGACGCTGACCTGTTTTTCCTTTTCCTGCTCTGGAATACTCACCAGCCACTTTGGGTTAGGTAGGGGTGGGGCAGAGAGCTAGTCACTTTACTGGTCATGGAGTGTTAGGCTCCAAAGTCAATTTCCACTTAGGTATGATTTTCTTCATAACGTGTATGTGTGTGTGTGTGTGTGTGGTGAATGGGAGATATGATATCATTTTCTTGTTTTGTGCACTTGCAAGGACTGAGATTTGTGAAGTCCATTTTGGGTACACATCAATAATGTTAGGTTAATCTGAGGTAGCAATGAATGATTATTTACAGTAAAGGTAAAAAATATATAATGAAACTAAATATAATGAAAGAAAAGGATAGGACAACTAAAGTATAGGAACTAAGTCCCATGTTGCCCACTGATCCCTATACCCGAACTTCCAGACACACAGAGGTTCTGGATCTCTGTTTTAGAGAGCCAGAACTTTATGCTATCCAAGGTTCCTTGGAAAAGAAGCTGTCTTTGACATTTTCAGTAACTATAATGTGCTCATTAACTCATTTTGGTAAAGAAAATGAAATTATGCTTTGTGATTAACTTTAGCAACAGAAAGTAAAAAAAGTATTGGGAGAGATTAATATTTTCGCTTTTTTTTCTTGTTAAGCAATAACTCCCTACCCTTAACAGAGTATTATGAAATGATTTTAAAATTGAAAGAAAAAAGTTGTATTAGTTTATGTAAACACTGGAAGCATTTTTCAGAGTCTGCTTTCCACAAAGTGAAGTTCTACTTCAATTTATCTGCTTCAGAAGGGAGGAATGAGCCTTGCCAACATTTGGTTTGGTTAACTTCCAAGGCACCTACGTCTTCCAAGGTTGATACCATCACTAGTAAAGTGATTAGACAATAGTGCATGGGCTTACTCATAAAAGAGAGGCAAATCTCAGGGCTATTGTTAGCAGTAGATGTCCAATCCAAATATGCAGTTATCATTAAATAGAAATCTGACACATAAGAAAGCTTGTCCCTGTAAAGATGGGATAATGCTTAGGTTAGACTAGAAACAATCCTTCAGAATATACTGGTGAGCTGTTGGCAGTAGGGCTCACATTAATTTTTGGACTTCAGAAGAAAACCAGTTTGTCTTAGGGAATTTAAGTATATGCATTGTGAAGTTTTAGGATGAAAACAGACACTGGAGTGAGAACATGAAAGAAAAACCCTTACAAACCTCTCCGTTTTACTTTTAAGGAAACTGAGAGGGCAGAGTCACTTACTTTAAGTGTATGAATTTATGGTATATAAAGGGGAACCCAAAACCCCCCTGAATTTGTTTATTAAAAAGTGTGTATTTATTCTTACGTGTTTAAACTTCAGTCACCTTTATAGTACTCTCCGTCTGATACAATACACCTATCAAGAGACACTTTTTCCACTGCTCAAAACAGTTTTTGAACTTAATCAGTTTTGATGCTTTTAGTGCTTCTGCCATTTTTTGTTTCACCCCTTCCACATCAGCAAAATGTTTCCCTTTGTGGACTTTTTCATCCAGGGGAAAAAAAAAAGTCACTCAGGTGGAGGTTGGTTGAATAGGGATGGTGGGGCATAGAAGTCATGCTGTTTTTGGTCAAAAACTGCTGAACACACACCACAGTGTGGGCAGGCGCACTCGTAAATCACCCATCATGAAATGGGCAAATGCACTGAAAGAATCTCCAAAGAAAAAAATTCACTGCTGCCGAACACAGCCTCTCACAACAACATTAGCTGGTACACTGATGCCGATGGGTTCCTAGAACACTTACCTAACCTTACAAGGGGCCCGCCCTCCAAAAAATAATTTTTTGTGTGCCCTCCCCTCCACCCCCATACATAGGGAGACTAGACTGTGGGTGGGCAATTCCAGTGATTCTTTAAGGGTTCTTAATCTATCCTATTAAATTGCTAGTTGGCCCTGAATGTAGTCCTCTGATAGAAAAGCATGAAAGTGCTTAAATTAACCTGTTTGACTTCTGCATCTTCTGGTAGATGATTTAAATAATCATGTGCACTATTCACAAATTCTTAATGTAAATACAAAAATGGATGGCATTCACCAACATATTTTAGGAATTTTAAATTATAAATTTTAACAGGTGTTGGGAATTTTCTCTTTTTTTTTTAAAGCAAGAAACTGGATGTCTAGCATAGACATGTACATTCGAGTAAGTCATGAGAAGTTGACACTGGATAAAATCTGAAGTGTGAAAGAGGATGTACAAAGTACTTTTTCTTTGATGTATCTTAGCAGGACTAGCATATCAATTTTGCTCACTTAAAAAAAAAATCATTGAGAATACTTGGTCTGTATCTTGCTGCAACCCTGGCAGCAAACCAGGACTGGTACTTTCTGATAGCAGTGGTGGGACTGGAGACCCAGTTCTGCCTCAGATTAGCTATGTGTCCTTGAGTATTTGGTGTGACTTCCCCAGGCCTCAGGTTTCCTGAAAAATGAAAGATTGGATTAGATTAGTGTTTTTCAGCATCTTCAAAGCCAAACTCTCTTTGATAAAAATAAAAATACTGTCCCCACCTCTGTTCCCCATCCTGCCAACTCCCGTGATTTTTGTCGTATTTCCAGTGGAGAATTACTGAAACATGTCCCTCCCAGTGCTGACATTTTGTCTTTCAGAGCAGAGTTGAAAATTAGTGGAACAAAGATTTTTATCTCATTTTGTGAGTAGATGCAGCTTGCCCCTTTTAAAATTATTTTTATTTTTATTTTTTGAGTCTGAGTCTCACTCTGTCGCCCAAGCTGGAGTGCAGTGGCACGCTCACACCCACTGCAGCCTCGACCATCTGGGCTCAGGTGATCCTTCCACCTCAGCCTCCTAAATAGCTGGAACCACAGGCATGTGCCACCAAGCCTGGCTAAGTTTTTGATTTCTTATAGAGATGCCATCTCGTGAAGTTGCCCAGGCTGTTCTCAAACCCCTGAGCTCAGGCAGTCCTCTTGCCTCCACCTCCCAAAATGCTGGAATGACAGGCTTGAGTGTCCGACCAACTTGCTCCTTCTTAAAGCTGGAAGGGGGCCTTCCTAAATTAATCTTCACAAACCAAGAGTCCTGCCTTCAGTTCTGCCTTGTGCCTGGGCAAAACCTGGAAACCTGTTAGAAATGCAGAAACTTAGCCGGGCTCAGTGACTCAGCCTGTAATCCCGCGCCTTTGGGAGGCTGAGGTGAGTGGATTGCCTGAGCCCACGGGTTCGAGACCCGCCTGGGCAGCGAGACCTCATCTCTACAATAAATCAAGAAATCAGCTGGGCGTGGTAGTGCATGCCTGTAATTCCAGCTACTCAGAAGGCTGAGGCGGAAGGATGGCCGGAGCCCAGCTGACGAGGCTGCGGTGGCCGGGAGCGGCCACTGCACTCCAGTTGGGCAACCGAGTGAAACTCCAACTCAAAAAAAAAAAAAAAAAAAAAAGAAATGTAGAAACTTGGCCCCACATCAGATGACCGAGTCATAATCTGTATTTTAATAGTCCAGGTGGTTCATATGCACATCAGTTTGAGAAATGCTGCAGACCACGTTTTTTTAACCTGCAGGTAGCAATATTTGTGGGGTCTCAATTTAATAAGTCATTACCAGCATTTCTCTTTTAACAAAATAGACTAGAAAAGATAACGTTAGGGTACATTGCATATAATTAGGGAAGATACTATTTCACAAAACTTTTGTTTGTATATATGTGTATACAGAGTGGGAATGTCAGGCAAAAAGGTAATTTCTGTGGTCGATCTCAGGCAAAATGTTAAAAAAAAAAAGCCACCGTCTCAAGCAGTATAGCTCAGAGATGACCTCTCTTTACTCACACACAGACATGAATGTAGAAATATACAGACTGATACATAATAAAAGAACTGTTCTAATGGCTGTTTCTAATTATTCATATTGTATCAGGTGTAAACTGATGGATTATACCATGAGAAAGAAACACATGTAGACATTAATTTTTGATATGCATTAAATCAAAAAAATTTCTCTGATATTTACTTTATATACAGACTGCAACACTGTCTGATATGATTTTATGTTTTTAAAAATTATTACTATGCTTTTTTCTCTAGGGGCTAACTTGTGAAACCCTTAATACTGCAAGGTTGTTAGCATATTCCTAAAATGCACCTAAAAGAAAGAGAGGAAGGAAGAAAATAAATATTTTGGAGGCTTACTCATATAATTTTTCTAACTTAATGTTTAGTTAATCACTTTACTTTCAATAAGTATGGTTTAATGTGGAGAAAGTATGTTTTAAAATGTGTAATTTTCATCCTGAGGACTTTACAATCTCAGCAAGAATTTAGTATTTACAAGAAATACTAAAGAGATACAAACTGTACTGTAGATAGACTTAAAAAACCAGCTGGGAGGAAGTTGTCAGCCTGGAATCCTGACTCTACTGGGGTGAGGCAGGAAATGCATTGCAGAGGTATTCTGAACTGTCATGATAAAAGTAATGTTTCACTTCCTCTAGGAAGTTTTGTTTTTTTCTAATTTATTTTGAGTAAAAAGTAAAGAAAGAGTTTGTTGTTGTCCCCTTCACGGGGCTGTGTTGAGGAAGAAAGCTAGCATGGATTAGGAAATGGAAGGAGAAGGAAAACACTGCACACCTGCATTCAGAATCCAGAAGTATTACTTTTGCTCCTGAAGTTGGTTGGGATTTTATGTTTACCATGTTCTAATTGCTGTTTGTTTGGGATGTAATTTACTTATTGTTTTGAATTTTCTCTTGATGGTGTTTTGGAGCGATTGCAGAGTTCTTTTATATATAGGAGAGTGAATAGGATGTAAAATGTAACTTTTTATAATTATTACACGTTGAAACACAAAGATGCCAGACTAACTAACATCAAGTCTCAGTAGCTCTGAGTTATTAAAGTTATTTTCAGCGGTAATACTATTTTTACCTTAAAGATACACTGGTTTTGGAACCTCTGAGTATTGTTATTTTTTTCTGTTTTAAGTTTGTCCCTGTAGGCTTTGGTTGTTTAGTTAATTTTAGTATAGCTTATGTATTTAGAATATGTTCTTCGAATCAGCTGTGACTAAGTAGTGAATCCATGCTGACCGAAGGGGTGGTGAGAAAGCAGTGCTGGGGTGTGATGTCTGCTGGTCTTAAGCTGCTCAGTGTCACAGAAATTGTCCTTCTTCGGGTTTGCCAGTTTAACCTCTTGCTCTATTTCTCTGGCTGTTGGGCAGACTGGGGAGAGTATGCAAGGACCCGGCAGGCTTCCCATCTTGATGTGCCTTAGCTGGAGATGGCACTATCCAGCTGTGGAATTTCTGAACTGTAAGGGAGCTTAGAAATCATCCCGTCTAACCTACTCGTTTCACACATGAGGAGCTGAGTTCTCCAGGGATGACATTCATTCCAGTTCCTGGCAACGCAGAACTTGAATCTGGATATTCTGTGTTTTACATTCACTTTTTTTTTATTATATATGTTATTTTCTTAAAGAGAAGGGTGAGTGTTTTCCTAGTTTTATGTTCCCTATGAGCCATCCTCTTCATTTATTGTCTTTCAATTCTCTTTTCTCCTTGTGAGATTCTGCAGTAACCGGTGACATCACATCCATACTCCACCTTGCTTTCTAGGTTCTCCTGTTACCTTTCCAGTACCACCCCCGCCCCCAATGTCGACTCTTGAGAGCTTCCTCTGAACCAACCGGGTTGGGCAATGCTCTGGTTTTCATGAAGAATGATCCTTTCTGTCTGTATCTTTATTGGTTGTTCCCTTCCTCTCCCTACCCACCTACCTTGCAGATTTGCCATTCCTTTTGTTCAGAATAACTTTCTCATTAATATTCAGCTCATGCAGCGGTCCACGCCCTCTGTGGAGCCTTCCTCAACCTTTTTGTTCCCCACCCTTTCATCTTCCCTCCTCCCTGACCTTCCTCTTGGTTGAACTCTTACTATTTTTAGAAACTGTGCCATACTACACCATTCTGTTTGATGCAATTAAAGGTAGTTAAGGCTAAGAACCCACAGTTAAAAGCTTTTCCTTCCTAATGAATGTGTTCTCTGACAAGGAAGTTTTGAAACCATTGCCCTAGGCCCCTCTCTTTCCTTTTTGGCCCTATAGTTTTCTGGTGAATAACTTATTTAATGTCTTCAGTCTGTTATCTTCAATTGATGGTCTTTAACTCTTTCATGCACCCCTCTAAATGCTGTTATAAAAACTGGAAGGAACAAATTGCACAAGAACCCTCATGTGTTTCCTGGCCTAGAATTCTCAGTGGGCAACTTGGCCAGTCACTAGTGTTCTTGGAAGAACCTTTGGAAGGAACAAAACAATTGGGCTAATTTGCATGCAGGAGCACCAAACTGACTCTTAAAAGCTATTTGAATGATAAGTAATCTAGTTTCTTGGTGGATCTAGAAGGAAAATCTCCATCTGTTCTATCAGCTATGCTGTATTCAACAAATCTTTATTTCTCTTATCTGAAGTCTAAGAAAATGATGCTTTATTCATGAACTTAGGTGAAGAGATTTCTATGTGGAGCTTGCAGTTTTACATGCAAGGATCAGCTTTGATGGATATCTTGGAGAATTAAATATGAGACCTTTTGGGAATTTTTATGTTTAGGTTTTGCTTGAATAGCTAATATAACATGGTCCCCTCTTCTTTGACAAGCTTAAGCCAACAACAACAAAAAAATGTAATAATCTGTTGCTCAGTTTCACCGTCTTGTTTGTTTTCAAACAAGGAACAGTGTACATATAAGAACCTGTTTCATTAACTAATTAACTATGTGATTTTAAACTTTGAGATCCTTGTATCCAATGGAATTAATTGATATTTCCCTCCCTCCATAGTATACATAAGTGAGACACTGGGTGTGTAAAGGGGCACTGTTATTCCTCATACCCAAGGTACAGATCTTGAGCATCCTAGCCTCAGACATTCCTTCCCTGCCCTACCCATAAGAGCAGCACTTTCTGGCCAATTTCTTATCTCTCTTCAGTCCACCTCCCACTTTTTAGTTTTGTTTTTCCAGTTCTCTGCCAGAACTTCTCTTCCCAGCCACCATTCCCAGCGGACTCACATGGCTAAATGGAAACAAAGTATTCTATGGTACTACTGGTCCATTTGTGTGTCCCCTCATTTTTGTTGGATTATTCCTTTAAACTGTTAAATTTCTTTTATATCTTGAAAGCATATGGAGAGGAACCAGTATATGGAAATTAGTGTCTTTCCATAGTACTCAGTTTGTGTCAGGCTTGTTACTATACCTGTTTCCCTGTGAAAATGATATTGTTCTATAATCTCTCTCTGCTCTCAGGAACAATTGTAGTGATTAGTTTACTTCTGGATAAAAGAAATAGTTGTTAAACCTCCCTGCTGTTTGGGGGGGCATGGTAGTGGTGGTGTGTGTGTATATATAGAGGAAGGGTGGGGATAATAATCTTCTTAAACTATAAGGATGATGGTTTTAAAGAAGACTTGCGGGAAATTAAAGGGCAGGTCCTAGGTTTCCTTTCCTTTCTTCAACATGTACGAGAATTAGTAGGGAAGTGGCTAAGTGTGGTGGGAGTGGAAAGAGGAGTTCAGCTTCAGATATAAGATTGCTCAGAGCACTGTTCTTTAGCCTTTTAGTAATAGGAAGGAAATGAGACAATAGAATTTAAAATGACAAACCTTCATTTTAAAGTTTTCTTTGTTGAACAGAAATCTACAACAGTGTACATGATTGCAAATATATTTTAGTTTACCTGAGGTTAATTTCATAAATGACCTTTAGATTTGCATTTATATAGAAAAGAGACTACTTCGTGTAATATGGGCTGGGGAATGATGTGATGGAGAGGGCAGTAGAATATTACCCTGTGCATAGTTGCTCTGTGCCTTTTGTTGTTCTTGTCTTTTGGTATAAGAGGCCCAGTGGGACTTCCTGGCAGGATGGAGACATCAGTGTTGTCCACACAGGAAGTGCTCCCTGATTGCTATCCATAGAGGAAGTCCTCCCTCAGTGCTGCCCACACAGGAAGTCCTCCCTTAGTGCTGCTGAACACTTCTCCACTATTGCAGGGAGGGCAAGGGGTCTGCTAATACAACCACCCCATTTATTCATCACTGACTTTGTCTGCTGTCAATTCTGGCATATACATTAAGCTCAGAGAAATATTACCAAGAGAACTAAATTAATCTGTTTCCCCTGTGCTTGTAGACACAAGAAAGTAGTTTGTTTACCTAACCTGGTGCAACAAAATTAGGCTGACATAGACTACTAGGCTCTTTTTGGATGGGTAGGCACTTTGCTGTGCTTATCTAGCCTCCGTAGAGGGTCTTTTCAAGTGCCCAGGCAGCTCAGGGGTTTTAAGAAGCAAAAAGTAAAAGGATAACCAGTGATGAAAATGGAACTTAGTAAAATATTGTCCCTTTGTAAGCTTTTTTTTTTTTTAGTTGGAGTCACACTCTATCACCCAGGCTGTAGTGCAGTGGCACGCTCATGGCTACCACCGCAGCCTCGACTTGCTGGGCTCAGGTGAGTGATCCTTCTGCCTCAGCCTTCTAAGTAGCTGGAACAACAGGCGTGCACTACCACTCCTGAGTAATTTTTTGATTTAGAGACGGGGTCTTGCCAAGTTACCAAGGCTGGTCTTGAACCTGTGGACTCAAGCAATCCTCTCTCCTCAGCCTCCCAAAGTGCTGGGATTACAGGATTGAGTCTCTGCACTCGACCATAAGCTTTTTTTTTTTTTAGAGTTTATTGTTTGTGCTGCCAAGGCACATAATCTAACTACAAAGTATAATTGCTTTAAATTTATCAGAGTTCTGAAGTTATTGTTAAAGATTTGTCAATATTTACATTTCAATCTAGGAGTGAGGGTTTAATTCCTCACCATTTCAAGTCATGCCTTCCTAAAATGCTGACTGTGATGTTTAGCTGTAATGTGCTGTAATATGCTGTAGCTTTCCAAAGTTGTTTGTAGAATTCATTCTTTAATTAAAAGATTTATAATGTAGAAGTTATAAAGTAGAATTTCAAAAACTAATTTTACTTTTAAGAGATAACTTTTTAAAAAGTACTATCTAACTGTGTGCTCATTAAATTAACTTAAAGGCGCCTTGTACTTTCTCAAAAAACATAGTTGCCAGTGGTATTAAGTATCACATTTCAGAGAAGCTTGAATTTGTTAACTGGTCAGCAAGAAGGGTGGATACAGAAAATGAAAGAATACAAATAGAGCATTCAGGATACAGAAAGTTTTGGGGATGCCATTTGGAGTACTGTTGGAAGGTTCTGACTTTGTTGTCTAACAGACCTAGGTTCAGATTGCAGCCCTTCAACCCCCTAAATGTGTGACCTTGGCACATTACTTAACCTCTCGTAGATTCAGTTTTCTAATCTACAAAATGGATCGGCAATAACGTGCCTACCAGTGTTACTGGATTAAGTAATGTATGTACAGTGTCTACTATTAAAATTACTATTAGCCTATTCTGAATATTTAGAAGTAAACAGCTTTACTTTGAGCATGTGTCAGTTTTTTGTGTTTCTTTTTTTAATCAGAACTTACATTTTTAGCTTTGGCGAGTTCTAAAAACTTAGTCTTTGGTCTTAAATGTTCTGTACCAGAAAATAAAAAATTGACAACCTAGAATAATGCAATGCTTCTCTCTCCCAGTTATCTTTTTCTGTCTTCAGCTAGTTCTGAGAATGAGTTGGTTTTCGGATAAAATTTGAATTTTCTGTAAGGAACTCCTCAGAGGCTTGTAGTCCTCCTTGAGTACATTCAAGAACCCTTTTCTCCTACCTGGAGTCAGATGCTGGGAGATTTTGTTTCCTCATAGGCTAGATAGAGGGAAAGCAGGAGCCACAGGCTTTGTGTGCTCCCTACCAACATCCCACAGTGGGAAATACCCCTGTAATAAATATGAATGCCTGTCAAACATACATTAAACCAGCTATGTACATTCAGAAATGTAAATCACGGTTCTGCTTCTTCGGCCAAGAATAAATACATAAATTAAAACCTACTACTTTCATGTCTAAATCATCTCCAAATACATCATACCCCCAGATGTCTCTTTTAATCATACAAGTTCATGCCCGGTACTCCCTTTCCACCCTAGACAAAAGCAGAGGTTAGAATGAATGCAGACTTGGAATGCAGTCTTTAAAGTGTGTGATGGTTCATTTGCTTCATCTTGATGTCATCCCACTGAGAGGTGGGGATGGGCCCGATACACAGCTTCTTGCTGACTCTTCCAAGTCTCATCCCAGATGACCATGTTTCATCACCCAACAGCTACGCTAAACATACTAGGTCCTATGGTGAATAACAGTGTGGCTTGTGTCAGGGATGGTTTCTGAACACAGGCCTTTGTGGGGCATGGTGGGGGGTCGAGGTGCCACCTGTGACAGAACAAGGGACAAGGCTTCATCTTAGTTTTATGTCTAGAAAGCAGCGTTGTTAACCCTTAGAGTAAAACCAGCAGTGTAGGAAAAGGATATGCATTAATTAAACTGCTTATTAAGGGTATAAATCAAACAGATTTGATAGGATGTGATCTCAGGTGGTTTTATTTTGGGGTTCATCAGTACTGATGTTTCCAATTCAAGTTCAGTCTTCAGTGAGTAGCATGTCTACGTTGACTGTTATTGATCCTTTTTGCTGTTCTGCTAAGAGAGAATCTCTAGATCAGGTAGTGTTGGGACTCAGATGGTATCTCAGCAAGGACCCTGGGCAGTGGGAAGAAGAATTTAAAAGATACAGGACCAGAAGAAATGATTATATGTCTAAATTAATGAGAGCCCCTGTATGTTGGGATATTGTCAAATTAGGATGATGATGGCAGAAACTGGGTACAAAACCAGGAATCTCTAGTGGGTAGCTGAGGTTGCTGATGAGGTAAATGAGGGTATGTTTTTTGCAAGGTGTCTGATTTTAAAACTTTCCATTGGAATTTAATTTGCCTTCTATAGGTTATATACCTAATTTTCTTGTGTGTGCTAGTAAAAAAGTCAAACCTTAAGATTTAAAATAAGATTTAAAATAAAAAGAAATAAAATAGTGACTATTTGATTTTATGTGTTGAAACTGTTCATATAAGTGATGCCCTTGAGTTAGTACAGTATATTTTTTAGAGAATGGGAGGTGGGGAAAAAAAGTACCTGTTCCGGTGTGAAATTGCTGTGCATTTTCTGCAGTCCACTTGGGGTTGTGTTCACTTCCCTCTAAGCCATTTGACTTCCTCAAAAGTCATGTGTGTGGCATAGGGTCAGAGGGCTGTGGTTTCTTTCGATTGGCTCACAGAGAATTATCTGGTGTGAGTACAATTTCAGACATTCTTCCCAGGTGGCTGCTCACTGTAAAACCACACTGAGCCCTTGGTTACAGGCTTTATGAGAGTTGTGGTGGGTGCTGCGAGCCCGGGAAGGCTTCCAACTTCCACACCATTCTCACAGGGGTTAAATTTCACCAGGTTAGCCAGCACAAAAGGCAGCATGCCTGAGAATCTCATCCAGATGTCTTGGTGAAGTTGTGTGTCTGTCTTAGAACTAGGTGAATTCGTCCTTATTTGATGATTTGGAGTAAACTCTGACATTCGTGCACTTGAAGAGTAATCTCTTTTTTTGAAGAGCCATCTTAATAAAATTATCAGCAACTTTCAATCAAATGTTCTTCAAAATTTGAAAATCTTTTCAGAAGTCTAGTGATTTCTAAATTGCTGTATATTAAGATGATATCATCATCTAACTTCATGCAAGTTAATTTTGAGTTTCAGTAGACGTGTTCCTCAAAATGCATGAATAAATTAATCTTACATAAATTTAGTCACATCTAAGTTACACATAGGAACTTTCTACTGAGTAAAATCCTATTATCAATTTCCTGTTGAAGGAGGACTTTTTAAAAGTAGAATGAACAGATCTTTTTAAAAGTATAAATTAAAATTTATACATCAAAGTAGCTTGAGATAATCTGTATTTAAATCTTAGTAACTTCATTTTATTATGGAGATTACATAGCCTCTGAATAGTACTCAATCCCTTACTTCTAGCATTCTAATTCTCCTGATCTTTGTTTTTCAGCAGTCTCTGGTCCCAGCCCACCCCATGGCACCTCCCAGTCCCAGTACCACCAGCAGTAATAACAACAGTAGTAGCAGTAGCAACTCAGGATGGGATCAGCTAAGCAAGACGAACCTCTACATCCGAGGACTGCCTCCCAACACCACCGACCAGGACCTAGTGAAGCTCTGTCAACCGTAAGTAGTCATTCTTGTTTTAGCTGCTAAATATTTCCTTGATTATATTATAGAGTGCTGTGTATTATATTATGGTAACAGAACAAAATTAATTAGGGCATTTTTCTCCAAAGAATTTGACTTTGCTGGCATATGAGAAATAAGAAATGAGTTTTTAAAAAACTTATTGTAGGTTTTTTTTCAGGAGTGCTCATTTTTGGTGAACGCACTTCTAGGGGTCAGTTAATCCTATAAGAGGAACAGTAGCGGTCATTGTTTCTCAGAAAGGTAGTTAACCTCATTCTCAATGTGTGTAAAGCTCTTAATTCCAACTGGGACAATACTTGTCCTTCCTCATTAGCACCTGTAGTTTTGTGGTCTGAGTTGTTCACTGTCATCTTTTTAGAATGAGAACTCACCTCCTCCCTTTCTGAGTCTTAAGAAGAAATATGTGCATGTGCATAAAGTTACAAAGTAAATTTGCATTATATGCTAATGTTGTCGATGAATAGAATATAAATGTGCTACTTTGCTGCAATTACATTAACTCACTAAGTAAGAAAGCACTAATTTAAACCAAGGTGCCAGAAGCACTGTATAGTGCAAAGATCATTGTATAAAGACTAAAAGCATTAAATTGCATTGAGCTATAAAAGCCTACACATGTAACAGCACTTTTTATTTATACTAAGACAATAATGGTTCCTTACAAAGGGAGTTTTGCATAACTGTAGAAAAAGGCTTTTGCTAGGGAATGCCTCATATTCCTCGATTTTTAAAACATCTGATTAATAGTATCTCATGTCTCTTGGCTTGGCTAAAATCCAGATTCATTACTTCTTATTATTATGTTTATTTTTATTTTTTAAGACAAGATCTCGCTCTGTCATCCTTGCTAGAGTGATCATAGCTCACTGCGTCCTTGAACTCCTGGGCTCAAACGATCTTCCTGCCTCAGCCTCCCAAGTCGCTTGGGACCCCAGACACAGGCTACCACATCCAGCTATTATTTATTTTCATAGAAGTGGTATCTCTGTGTTGCCCAGGCTGGTCTTGAACTTATGGCCCCAAGCAGTCCTCCTGCCTCTGCCTCCTAAAGTATTGGAATTTAGGTGTGAGTCACTGCACCCGGTCGGTATATTCCTTATTTTTTTTTTTTTAAGAAAAAAAAATCCAAAGCTAACTTGGGCAATTATTTCCAAACTGGAACTAAAAGTAACACCTGGCTTTCCATCAGGAGGTGGTGGTGGTTTTGCTTTGCTTTGTTTTGTTTTGTTTTGTTTTGAGAGCGGGGGGACAGTAGGTGGTGGCTTTAGAATCTGGAGAGCTTTCTAAAAGGCCATCACTCCTAGCATTCTCCTTGTGTCCTTCTCTGGTCACCCTTTTTGATCAGCACTCTTGGGCTTTCACTCTAGCCCATGGCTTCCAGAGCGTTGAAATAATGCCCTGCACTAGGAACTACTGTGAAAGCAAGCCAAGCTCATGGGGTTCTTCATTTCTGGGCGGAGGCAGAGGGAACCCTGCCAGGCAGGCCCTGCCCTACTGCAGCTGTTCATGACCACAAATAGGCCTTTTGCTATCTCGTCTGCTGCTGGCCTTTCATTGGCATCTTCTTATGCTTTTATAGCATAATTACAGGTAGATAGAGTGCCATAAAGTCTAAGGAACTAAAAATACAACTTTGTAAAAAACAAAAGAGTGAAGCAAACTCAAATTCTTGAGGTATAAGAGAAGGGGAGAAGTCAAAAGAAATTGTTCCTCAGGTAGTGATGACTTTTGTAAGGTGAGTTTTGATGTCAAGGAGACAGTTGAATAATCATAAGATAATAGAGTAATGCCAGGTTTTACATACAGTAAATAGGTACTTGAAAAATTGAGCCAGTAATTTTTTAATGGAATCAAATCATATTCCAGATGCAGCAGAAGGACTTTTTACTATTTTTCTTAGAATATTCATTCCATTTTTTGGTTGGTGGTCTCTTTGCTGTACATGAATTTTCTTAACATGTGTAAACATTACTCTCTTTGCCTTTATCAACAGCAGCAATAATTGTCTGCAGCCCTTACTCTCTCCTGTCATTTACAAAAGAAGGCTCTTGCAAAATCCCAGGTTTCATACTTAACTCTGATGGTCATTTTCTTGATATTTGCCACACAGAGGCAAGGCATAACAAAAAGAGGAGTCTAACCCAAAATCTGCTGGAAGCTTCATTCCATTTAACACAGAGAATCTAATAAATACCAAATTTGACTTGCTGACAACTTTGTGACTTAGAATGTAGAGAAAGAAAAAAAGAGCATTCTTGTTCTGGACTTAACTGTTTCCAATAAAGAATAGGTAGTTGGTGACACAGAAGTGACAAGAACCTTATGGGAAAGTGACTCATCCTAGAACTTAAAAAACCCAGTGGACATAATTAGAGATTTTAGAAAAGTGAATATCAGAAACTTCTCAGACAAGATAGGTATAAATCCATGGCTCTAAAAAATGTGTACATTTTCAAACTAAAAATTTAGCACTGTAATTACAAATTGACCTGATGATACTGAGTTGAGGTAGGGGCAACAATGGGAAAAAATGATTTGGCTCTCCGGAGAACTTGGATATTTCAGAAGGTTATTGACCAGAAAGATGGGAAAAGATAGCCAAGAATGTTTATGGTAGTGGCACAATTCCATACAAACAATGCATCAAGTCTAAAGGCAGATATGACATGAAGATTTGAAACACTGGAGAGGAAAACAAAAAATACTTTTAAAAAGCCATGTTTGGAGTAGAACATGGAGATGATATAATGTTAAGAGTAAATGACTGTGGAAAAGCAGATGCTGTGATATTAAGAGAGATGACAGGGAAAAGCCAGTCTTCCCCAAACTTAAGCAGAGACTCATGACGCTGGAAAGTATAGCTCATCGTGGTTAAAAGGAAGGGGGCATATGGGGTGGGGGTCAGACTGGAAGGACCCAGGTTAGGTAATTGAAGGAGACCCTCATCAAGAACCAGATAGGGTGGTGACAATGCTAAGTCAGGTAGTGTAGATTGAAAGTAGGTAAATTTTCTAGGTGCATTTAATGAAAGAAGCCAACCAGCTCTAGTTAATCTCCAAGTTATGAAAGATGCATGGGCAACCTTGACTCATGCTTCCTATTTCTGAAAGGTTATCGTCTCCCAGGGAGTATGTTACTATAGTTAACCAGCAAATTAGGAAATGGAATGATCAGGGTAGCAGACAGAATTAATCTACTGTTCCTTGACTATTAGACATTCTTATTTCTCTTTCTTCTTGAAAATAAAGCCAAGCAAACATTCTTTTGACTCTGCTTATTTGTGTGGTATTTGTTGTATACTAGGGAATACCCCCCAAATTCTAGAATTTATAAAAAAGTGTGTATTTATTCTTGCGTGTTTACACTTTAATCACCTTCAAAGTCCTCTCCATTTGATGCAATACATCTGTTAAGATGCTTTTCCTACTGCTCCAAACAGTTTTTGTACTTGTCAATTTTGATACCTTTTAGGGACCAACATCCCTTATTTTTCTTAGCGTTTGGTTCAGTGTTTTAGGCCAACATCCCTTTAGTATTTAAGGCCAACATCCCTTATTTTTCTTAGCGTTTGGTTTAGTTTTTCTGCCTCTTTTGTTTGCCTCTTTCACATTGGCAAAATGTTTCTCTTCAAGGACTTTTTTCATTAGGGAAACAAACAAAAAAAGAGAGTTGCTCAGGGTGAGATCAGGTGAATAGGGAAGGTGGGGCCTGGGAGTCATGCCATTTTTGGCCAAAAACTGCTGAACACTCAGCACAGGGTAGGCAGGTGTGCTTGTAAATCACCCATCACAAAGTGGGCAAATGCTTTGAAAGAATCTCAAAAAAAAAAAAAAAAAAATTCACTAAAGCTGAATGCAGCCTCTCACAGCAATGCTAGCTGGTATGATGATGCCAATGGGTTCCTAGAACACTTACCCACAGGGGAAGCCTGTACTACAAAAAACCCGCCCTCCAAAAAATAATTCTGGTTTTATTTTGGGGGCAGGGGCTCCCTCGTAAATATTTATAAGTAAGATATTTGTTTTTTTTTTCCTTTTTCAAAAAAATTTTTTGTTTTATTTTTTAAAGATATTTCTCATTCAAAATTTTCACCAAACTTTCTAGACAGATGAGTTGAGGGCTCACATTGTTTCCATTTTCTTGTCACCTGAACCATTTGTGTTTTGTCTTCAAGTTTTCAGCTAACACTATTCTTGCATCTTCCACATCCCTTATTTTTCTTAGCATTTTGTTTCATTATTGCCTGCCTCTCCTCCTCAACTTTTGGATTCTGTTTTCTTGGCTGGCTCTTTATAGCCCCTTCTTCTCAGAGGGTTATTCTTCACACTTGCCAATTTTCTATTCTTTTTCCACTTGAATATTTTATTTGCACCTTGAATTCAGCATAGTCTCCTTCCTCGCAAAACTGTCACTTTTCCAAATTTATTCTGCAGAATAGTCACCAACTTTTTTCCCTGTGTCCCCTAAGTCACCAAGTTCTGTAGGTTTTCCTTTGGCCTTCTTCCTTCTGGTTGCCAGAAGAATTGAGCAATTCCTTCCTCCCTCCCTGTAGTGTGCCAAGTGAGAACCGTTTCCTCCTACTATTGCCATACCTCAGTTGCCTCCCCATTTCTCCTCCTCAGTTCTCCCCAGCCATGTCCAAGGTCATCCTACCTCCTTTATGCTGGACCACACTAATAGCTCTCCTTTGTACTTATTTGTATATATTGCCACCTCATAATTAGCATCTTATTTCCATACAGTTCTTTCCAAGTGCTTGTTACATTATTTAGCAGTATGTCTAGGGCAGTGTACAATTGTAACAGCACATCATCTTCACAGATTTCTCACCAAGACTACAAAAGCATTGCAGTCAGGGTTGCTAATTTTTAGTATCCCAGAGATACCTACCACAGAACTTGGCAAGTACCAAGTTCTCAGCCAATGTCCTATAAAATAGGTCAAATAATGTTTTTATCATAAGATTGTGATCAGGATCAAATTAAAGAATCCTCGTAAAAGACTAGTGTAGAGCCTAGAACACACTTGTCCCTGAACAAATATTAATATCCCCTGTTCCTTTGCTCATCATACTAGAATAATCTTGAATTATAATTAATTTTACATTTAAAATAAAGGAGAAAAAATCCTACCAGATTCTAGTTTTGAAAGCTGGTAAAGCCAGGGAAATAGTTTATGTTAACATAACCTCCAACCTCCTCTTTCTTGAGGATCTTTTTTTTGATACAGGTAAGCATCAGTATTGCACTTTGTAGATTTATTTTGTTAAAAAAATTCATTGTATTTAAGTTTTAAAGATTTAAAGTTTTTAGCAACCTGTCATTGAGCAACTCTACTGGCATCATTTTGCCAACAGCATGTACTCACTGTAGGTCTGTCACATTTTGGTAATTCTTGCAACATTTCAAATTTTTTCATTATTATATCTGTTATGGTGACCTGTGATAAATGATCTTACAATTTAATTGTTTTGGGGACACCACTGGCTGCACCCATAGAAGATGGCAAACTAAATTGAGAAATGTTATGTATGTTCTGTTTACTCTACCTGCCCATTTCCTGTCTCTTTCCCTCTCCTTGAGCCTCCCTATGCTCTGAGTCACAACAGTATTGAAATGAAACTGGTTAAGAAAAAAAAAATCACACATCTTCATATATATATATATATATATGGGGTTTTTTTTGGTGTTTTTTTTTTTTGAGTTTGAGTCTCACTCTGTTGCCCAGGCTGGAATGCAGTGGCCGCTCCCGGCCACCGCAGCCTCAACCTGATGGGCTCCAGCGATCCTTCCCCCTCAGCCTTCCAAGTAGCTGGAACTACGGGTGCGCGCAACCATGCCCGGCTAATTTTTTAATTTTTATTGTAGAGATGAGGTCTCACCAAGTTGCCCAGGCGGGTCTCTAACCCAGGGGCTCAGGCAATCCACTCACCTCAGCCTCCCAAAGCACAGGATTACAGGCTGAGCCACCAAGCCTGGCTCTTTATATTAAAAGCTTTTTAAAACAGAATTAAGCTTGGTGAGAAAGGCATGTCGAAAGCTGAGACAGGCCAAAAACTAGGCCTCTTGCACCAAACAGGACAAATTGTGAACGCAAAGGAATAGTTCCTGAAGGGAACTAAACATTCTACTCTAGTGAGTACAAGAATGATAAGAAAGCAAAACATCCTTATTGCTGATGTGGAGAAAGTTTGAGTAGTCTAGAAAAAAGATCAAACCAGCCACAGCATTCCCTTTGGCGAAAGCCTAATTCATTCAGAGCAAGACTAACTCTTTTTGATTCTGTGATGGTGAGAGAGGTGAGGAAACTGCAGAAGAAAAATCTGAAGCTAGCAGAAGTTGGTTCATAAGGTTGAAGAAGAGAAACCATCTTCAAAACATAGAAGTGCAAAGTGATGCAGCAAGTGCTGCTATATAAGCTATAGCAAGTTATCCAGAAGATCTAGCTCAGATGATGAAGATGGCTATGTTAAACAGTAGCTTTTCAGTATAGACAAAATAGCCTTCTATTAGAAGAAGATGCTGCTAGAACCTTCATAGCTAGAGAAGAGAAGATAATGCCTGACTTCAAAATTTCAAAGGACAGTCTGACTTTTTGATTAAGGGCTAGTGTAGTTGGTTACTTTAAGTTGAAGTTGATGCTCATAAACCATTCCAAAAATTTTAGGGCCCTTAAGAATTATGCTAAATCGGCAAACGCCCTCAGGTCTCCTCCCACTGTGGGAGCTTTTCTGTTCTCTTAATAAATCCTGCTTTGAAAAAAAAAAAGAAAGAATTATGCTAAATTGGCTGGGCAAATTGCCTCAAGCCTGTAATCCCAGCACTTTGGAAAGCCAGGGTGAGGGGATTGCCCAAGCCCACAGGTTTGAGAACAGCTTGGACAACTTGGCGAGACCTCATCTCTACAATAAGTAAAAAAAGTAGCTGGATCTGGTAGCACATGCCTGTCGTTCCGGCTACTTGGAAGGCGAGGCAGAAGGATCACCTGAGCCCAGCAGGTCGATGCTGGGGTGGCCATGAGCGTGCCACTGCACTCCAGCCTGGGTGACAGAGTGAGACTCCAACTCAAAAAAAAAAAAAAAAGTCTACTCTACCTGTCCTCTATAAATGCAGCAACAAAGCCTGGATGACAGCACATCTGTTTACAGCATAGTTTGCAGAATATTTTAAGTTTACTATTGAGACCTACTACTCAGGAAAAAAGATATCTTTCAAAAGATTTTTTTTTTTTTTTTTTTTGAGAAAGCAGGATTTATTGAGAGGACAGAAAAGTTCCCACAGCGGGAGGGGACCTGAGGGGGTTTGCCCTCCTTCAAAAGATTAATGCTCATTGACAATGGACCTGGTCTCCCAAGAGCTCTGATGGAAATGTACAAGGAGATTAATGTTATTTCCATGCTGCTAGCACAACATGCTTTCTGTAGCCCATGGATTAAGGAATAATTTTGACTTGCAAGTCTTATTATTTAAGAAATACATTCCATAAGGCTATAGCTGCCATCAATAGTGATTCTTCCGATGGATCTGGGAAAGCGAATTGAAAACCTTTTGGAAAGGATTCACCATTCTAGATGCCACTGAATTGTGACACATTCATGATTTATGAGAAGTCAAATGTCAACATTAACAGTAGTTTGAAAGAAGTTGATCCAGCCCTTATGAATGACTTGGAGAGGTTCAAGACTTCAGTGGAGGAAGTCACTGCAGATATGGTAGAAATATCAAGAGAACTAGAATTAGAAGTGGAGACTGAAGATATGACTAAACTGATGTAATCTCATGATAAAACTTGAAGTGATAAAGAGTTATTTCTTAAGGATGAGCAAAGAAAGTGATTCCTTGAGACGGAATCTACTCCTAGTAAAGATGTTGGAACATTGAAATGACAACAAAGGTTTTGGAATATTACATAAACTTAGTGGATAAAACAGTGGCAGGGTTTTAGAGGATTGACTCCACTTTTGAAAACTCTACTGCAAGTAAAATCCTGTCAAATAGCATCCTCATGCTACATAGAAATCTTACATGGAAGGAAGAGTCCATTGATACAGCAAACTTGATTGCTGTCTTATTTTAAGAAATACAATTACCACAGCCATTCTAAATCTTCAACAACCACCATCCTGATCAGTCAGCAGCAACAACATCAAGGCAAGATCCTCCACCACCCAACAGATGACTACTTCTGAACTTTCTGAAGTTCAGATGATTGGCTTTTTTTTTTTTTTTTTTTTTTTTTGAGATGAAGTCTCCCTGTGTTGTCCAGGCTAGAGTGTAAATGCTATTCATAGGTGTGATCATAGCACATTACAACCTTGAACTCCTGGGTTCAAGCAATGTGTCCTGCATCCTGCCCCAGCCTCCTGAGTAGCTGGGACTGCAGGTGTGTACCACTGTACCCAGCTAATTAAGTATTTTTTATTAGGGTATGCACATTTTTAAAGATATAACATTATTATACATGTAATAGATTATAGGATAGTGTAAACATAACTTCTATATGCAATGGAAAACCAATTTATGTGACTCATTTTATTACAATATTTACTTTATTGAGGTGATTTGGAACTGAATCTATAGTGTCTCCAAGGTATATCTGTACTTGCCAAAGACTAGTTTCAGCCTCATGCTACTCGCCCCCCCCCCCCCCGTTTATGGCTCATCATAATAATTACTATGGCATATAAAAATCTTCCATTGTGTCCAATTTTTTTTTTATTTAAAAGAAGTATTGGTATGCAAGATTTGGTAATTTTGCTGATTTTCAGTGGAACAAATATGTGAGAGTTGGCTGAGACAGGGTAACTTAAGGTTACTGTGGTACTGACATCAAATGAAACGGTCTAGATAGCTAGTGTATCTGCAGCTTATTTTAAAGGAAAAATAATCTGTTGATATTAAAACAAAATGTGATATTCTACTCCCCCCCATCTTCTGCAGTCCTTCTCTCATTCCTAAACCCATTCTTGATCAACCAGTCTTTTTTCATTCATTCAGTAAATTTCTAATTTGTTTCAAAGTACAGTAAAACACATGATTTTAATGTTTGAAATTAAATCCAACTTATTTGATAGCCTGTTACTAATTAAAAGGAAATATTTTTAAACTTTTTTTTTTTTTTTTTTTTTGAGTTGG